>NW_017731759.1:508293-512773 GCF_001890085.2 Hipposideros armiger | reverse complement strand
TATATATATATATATATATTTTATATATATATATAGTCATTCATTACCTTGAATGGAACTATGTGAAGTATACTGAATCAAAACACTTCCTACTCGCCCAGCTGAGTGGCTCAGTTGGTTACAATAAGAGTCCAAGCCCTGACCAACAGGGTCACCAGTTTGATTCCCACATGGGCCAGTGAGCTGCGCAGGAGCTGATCTGATGCTGAACTGCCAATGGGTGGCAGGATGGCTCAACTGGTGAGAGCACATGGTCTTAACTCCTGCATGGGATGGTGGGCTATGCCCATCCACAACTAAGATTGAACACAGCACCTTCAGCTGAGCAGCTGCAAGCTGCCAACTGGCAGCCGAATGGCCACTGGACTTGGAGCTGAGCTAGCTGTGCCCTCCACAGTTAGGATTGAAGGACAACAACTTGGTTGTTCCCCTTCCCCACTTTCCCAATAAAATATTTAAAAAAACATATTTTCTATTTTCTCTTTACAAAACTGTAATTACAATTCACTTGCTTGACTATGTTACAAATAGAATGTTCTCCATTTGTGAATTTTACAGATAACTGAAGTTTTTCCCTATAAGCAACTCGTATTTTTTTTGCATTTTATTTTATTTTTTGACATTCACTATTATTTTATATTAATTTCAGGTGTTCAGCATGTTAATTAGAAATTTATCTGTAATTTGCAAGGTGATACCCCTATTACTCACCAGGCACTATACATAGTTATTACCGTATTATTGATTATATTCTCTAGGTTTTATTTTACATCCCCATGATAGTTTTATAACTACCAATTTGTATTTTTTAATCCCTTCACCTTTTTCACCCTGCCCCAAATCCCCTTCCATCACCCCGATATAGCTACTACACATATTACACCATATATAATTATTACAATATTATTAGCTACATTCCTTATGCTATAAACAACAACCTTATGACTATTATGTAACAACCAATTTGTACTTCTTAACCCCTTCTGATTTTTCAAACACACCCCTAATCCCCCTTCCGTCTGGCAACCATCAAAATGTTCTCTGTATTTATGAGTTTGTTTCTCATTTGTTTGTTTGTTTTTTTCTTTAGATTCCAGTTACAAGTGAAATTATATGACATTTGTCTTTTGCTGTCTGACTTACTACACTCAGCACAATACACTCTAGGTCCATCCATATTGCACAGATGGCAAGATTCCATTCTTTATTTATGGCTGAGTAATTTTCCATTGTATATAAGTACCACATCTTCTTTATCCATTTTCATTCAGGGACACCCAGGTTGCATTCATATCTTGGCTATTGTAAATAATGCTGCAATGAACACATGAATAAGCACATCCCCTCAAAGTAGTATTCTGAATTTCCTCAGGTAAACACCCAGGAGTGGGATTACTAGGCCCTTCTTTGCCTTTTGTTACAGTCTTTGTTTTAAAGTCTCTTTTTTCTGGTATGTTTTGCTGCCCTAGCTTTTTGTTTTCTTGTTTGTTTTCATATTCTCTTATTTCATTTTCATGAAATATCTTTTTCCATTCCTTTATGTTAAATCTGTGTGTATCATTCAATTTGAAGTGAGTTTCTTGTAGGCAGCATACATGAGGGTTTTGTTTTTATATTCATCCAGCCAGGCTCCATAAGTTTGTTTTTTTTTTAATGAAAACTTTTTTTTAATTTAATTTAATTTATTTATTTGTTTGTTTGTTTGTTTCATGTGTACAAAACAATGTAATAGTTATATATTTCACCCCTCACAAAGTGATAACCCCCCTCTCCCAATCTATTGCCCCTCTGACATTGTATGTAATTATTAAAATTCCATTGACTCTATTCCCTATACCAGGGTTCGGCAAACTGCAGCTCAGGTGCTACATGCGGCTTTTAGGGTACGTACATGTGGCTCTGAAGTAAAATTAAACATGAAAATAAAACTATAATAGATTCATTTATAAAAATTTTAAAGGATATTATTCATATAATGGTGATTTCATTTGTTCTATAGGTCTTGCAAAGCTTCCACAAACAGAATTGGCTCTTCTGTCTCAAAAGTTTGCCGACCTTTGCCCTATGCTACACTCCATATCCCATGACTATATAAACATATATCAAATTATAGTTGACATACAATATTATTCAGCTTCAGCTTCAGGCATACAGTGAAGTGGTCAAGCATCTACACCATCCATGAAGTGGTCTTCCTAAAAAGACATGTGCCCATCTGACACCCTACAAGATATTTACAACATTATTGATTATATTCCCCAAACTGTCTCATATCCCTGTGATGATATTGTAGTGACAAATCTATGCTTTCTAATCCCTTCCCCTTCTCCCTCATCCCCACCCCCTCCCATCAAGCAACCATTATTTTTTCCTCTGTATCTCTGAGACTATTTCTGTTAACTTTGCTCATTTATTCAGTTCTCAAGATTCCACATATAAGTGAAATCACATGGTATTTGTCTTTCTCCATAAGACTAATTTCACTTAGCATGATGTTCTCTAGGTCCATTCATATAGTTGCAAATGGTAAAATTTCATTCTTTTTCATAGTTGAGTAATACTCCATTGTATAAATGTACCACAGTTTCTTAATCCAGTCATCTATCAATGGGCATTTCGATTGTTTCCAAGTCTTGGCTATTGTAAATAGCACTACAATAAACATAGGGGTGCATATATTTTTTTGAATTAGCATCTTCGATTTCTCTGGATAGTTACCTAAGAGTGGAATTGCTGGGTCATAAGGTAGTTCCATTTCCAGTTTTTTGAGATACCTCCATACTGATTTCCATAATGGCTGCACCAATCTGCAGTCNCAGGTTGAGCTGTTGTTCAGCATCTTAGCTGTGGAGGGCAGTGTCACTGGCCCTCATATGTGGGATCCAAACCGGGGCCCTCTGGCATCCCAAGCAAGTTCTTAACCATCGCGCCACTCGGCCGGCCCTATTTTTCTCTTTTTTTAAAAATTTTATTGTTAGTTTCAGGTTTAGGGGGCCAGATGGACTCATGTCTTGTTAGGGAGACCACTTCATAGTTGGTGTAGAGGCCTGACCACCACACTGTATATCTGTATTTTTCTCTTCTAATCAAGAGAAGTAAGCCTTAATACTAAAGAAGTGATGTCTCACAATAAGATCATACTCAATAGTTGTAGTTTAGCCCACATTTTGGGTTTTATTATTTTTCTGTTTCTTGTAAGGCTATGCTGGACCAAAATTTCCACCTCTCATGATTCATCAGCAATGGCTTTCAATTCATTGCTCAATCTATATGACTAGGATGTAGTAGTTTCTGATTCTATGGAAAAAAGTTCCTCAGGATTTGGACCTTGTTTTACCTAATGATTTTACCTAATGATTAAATATTTCTGAATATATATATGTATATATATATATTATACTGGGAGTGCCAAAAAACATATACAAGTGGACAACACTTTGGTTAACATTGCTCAAGCAGTAGTTTGTCATAATCAGAAGTATCTGGACACTGATGGTAACTACTTTGAGCACCTCTTGTAATTGCAGAAGTCAAACATGACTTGTATTCACCTTTTGTTATAGTTATATACTGAGTATTACAATTTTAATACTTTTTTCCTTTCTTAAAATGTGTATACATTTTTTGGCACCCTCTCTCTATATAAAGACACACACACGCAAGGTCTGAAAATTACATTCACGAAATCATCCTATAACAAGTGCTAGATACCTCATTGTTGAATATCACTATGGCCACCTTTCAAGTACTCCTCTTGGGAAGCTACACACTGATGCCAGCACCTAGTCTACCTTTCAAAGTAATTTTGGAATTCTTTTTCTGGAATGGCCATCAGAACTGTCATCATATTACCATTAATCTGAATGTCATCAAAATGTCTTCCTTTCAATATTTCCTTTATCTTCAGGTAAAGAAAGAAGAAAATGGGGGCCAGATCAGGTGAGTAGGGAGGGTGTTCCAATACAGTTATGTGTTTACTGGCTAAAAACTCCCTCACAGACAGTGCCGTGTGAGCTGGTGCATTGTCATGATACAAGAATCATGAATTGTTGGTGAAAAGTTCAGGTTGTTTTCATCCAACTTTTTCACGCAACCTTTGCAGCACTTCCAATTAGTAAACTTGGTTGGTTAACTGTTTGTCCAGTTGGTACAAATTAATAATGAATAATCTCTCTGACATCAAAAAAAGTTAGCAACATCGTAGCAACAAGTTCACAAAATTAATTGTCTGACTCCATGTGTGTGTGTGTGTGAATATATATATATCAGTGGTGCCATAAAAATGTATACACATTTTAAGAGATATCATCTATGCTCAAGCAGTAGTTTGCCATAAACAGAAGTATCTGGACACTGATGGTAACCACTTTGAGCATCTCTTGTAACTGCAGAAGTGAAACGTGACATGTATTCATCTTTTGTTATCAGTATATATTGAGTATACAATTAATACAGTTTCCTTTCTTAAAATGTATATACA
>NW_017731759.1:474351-505566 GCF_001890085.2 Hipposideros armiger | reverse complement strand
TTCATATCCTCTGCCCATTTTTTAATTGGGTTGTTTGTTTTTTTGGTGTTGAGTTGAATGAGTGTTTTATAAATTTTGGATATTAACCCCTTATCAGACATATCATTGACAAATATCTTCTCCCATTCAGTAGGATGCCTTTTTGTTTTATTGATTATTTCCTTTGCTGTGAAAAAACTTTTAAGTTTGATGTAATCTTATATGTATACTTTTTCTTTTACTTCCCTTGCCCAAGGGGATATATCAGTAAAAATATTACTGAGGGTAATGTCTGCAAATTTACACCTATATTTTCTTCTAGGAGTTTTATGGTTTCAGGTCTTACGTTTAAGTCTTTAATCCATTTTGAATTTGTTCTCGCATATGGCATAAGGAAGTGGTCCAGTTTAATTTTTTTGCATGTGTCAGTCCAATTTTTCCAGCACCATTTATTAAATAGACTATCTTTACCCCAATGTAAATTCTTGCTTCCATTTTCATAGATTAAATGACCATATATGAATGGATTTATTTATGGGCTCTATATCTGTTCCATTAATCTATGTGTCTGTTTTTTGCCAGTATGTTTTGATTACTGTAATCTTGTAGTATAATTTGATGTTGTGTAGCCTGATACCACCGACTATGTTCTTATTTCTCAGGAGTGCCATGGCTATTCAGGGTCTTTTATAGTTACATATAAATTTTAGGATTATATTTTCTATTTCTGTGAGAAATGCCCTTGGTAGCTTGATAGGAATTGCATTGAATCTATATGTTGCCTTAGGCAGTTTGGGCATTTTAAATATATTAATTCTTCTTATCCATGAGCATGTTGTGTTTCCATTTATTTGTATCTTTTTAAATTTCTCTCTTCAGTGTCTTATAATTTTCTGAGTACAGGTCTTTTACTTCTTTGGTTAAATATATTCCTAAGCATTTTATACTTCTTGAAGCAACTGTGAATGGGGCTCTTTTCTTAATTTCTCCTTCTGATCGCTTGTTATACAAATTCAACTGATTTCTGAATATTTATTTTGTGTCCTGCTACCTTACTGAATTCATTTATCAGTTCCAATAGTTTTTTGGCAGCGACTTTGGGGTTTTCTATATATAGTATCATGTCACCTGCATATAATGACAATTTTACTTCCACCTTACCAACTTGAATCAGTCTCCCTATGTATTCATTGGTGCATTTAATCCATTTACATTGAAAGTTATTGATAGGTATGTAGTTATTGCCATTTTATTATTCATTTTATATATTTATTTATTTATGCAGTCTTAAAGAAATCACTCTAAGGTTTCTTGTAACACTGGTTTGGTGGTGATGAACTCCTTTAGCTTTTTCTTGCATGGGAGCTCTTTATTTGTCCTTCAATTCTAAATGACAACTTTGGTGGATAGAGTAATCTTGCTTGTAACTCCTTACTTTTCATCACTTTGAATATTTCTGTCTGGCCCGCAAAGTTTCTGTTGAGAAATCAGCTGACAGGATTATGGGAGCTCCCTTGTAGGTAACTAACTGCTTTTCACTTGCTGCTTTTAAGTTTCTCTATTTGTCTTTAATCTTTGGCATTTTAATTATGATGTTACTTGGTGTGGGCTTCTTTGGATTCATCTTGTTTGGTATTTCTGCACTTCCTGGGCTTGTATATTTATTTTTTTCATCATGTTAGGGAAGGTTTTCATCATCATTGCTTCAAATATTTTTTGAAATCTTTGCTCTCTCTTATCTCCTTCTGGTACCCCTGTGATATGGATATTGCTACACACGATGTTGTGCCAGAAGTCCCTTAAATCCTTCTCATTTTTTAAGATTCTTTTTTCTTTTTGCTGTTCTGATTAGTTGTTTTCTGCTAACTTATGTTCTAATTCTCTGATTCAATCCTCTGCTTCACCTAATTTACTGCTGTAAAGTATTCTTCATATCAGATATTGTATTGTTTCTTTCTGGTTCTTTTTCATGTTTTCTGTCTCCATTTGTATGTTTCCTATCTCATTGTTGAAGTTCTCCCTGAGATCATTGAGAATCAGTATAATTAGTGCTTGGAACTCTGTATTTAGTAAATTGCTTGTCCCCGTTTTGTTTAGCTCTTTTTCTGAAGCTTTGTCCTGTTCTCTTATTTGGGACAGGTTTCTTTGTCTCCCTATTTTGGACGCTTCCCTGTGTTTATTTCTATGTATCAGGTAGTGCTGCTCTGTCTCCTCGTCTTAGTAGAGTAGTCTTATATACTAGGTGTGCTGTGAGGCTCAGTGGCACAGTCTTCCTGAATCATAGTAACAGTGTGTGACAAGTTTCAACTTGTTAGCTGCATCACTCAGGTGTGAGCTACAGGTGAGAGACGGTGTGTTTTAAAGTGTGCCATAAATCATCCTCCATCATGACAATGCTCTGTGTCACACATTGCTTCTAGTATACAGCAATTCTGTTAAAGAAAAAAGCATTATGGTGTATCCTCATCCACCTTATTCACCAGATCTGGGACCATGTGACTTCCAGCTCTTCCCCAAAGTCAAAATGACCATGAAAGGTAAACATTTTGAATTGAGTCTGGACATCAAGGCAGCCATGACAGCCAACTAAAGACACTCGCTAGGAGGATTTCCAGAAATGCTTCAGAAAGTAGCAAGAATGATACGAATAAGTGTGTTCAAAGCGAGTGAGAGTTATTTTGAAGGGGATTAATGGCAATGTGTCTTTTACTGCAATAAATTTTTTAATTTAAATATTCACTCTATTTTTTAATCACACCTTGTATGAAAGGGTTTGATACATTCTCAGATAGAGGTTATGCTTTAAATGTTTGAGGTAATTGAAGAAGAGAGACAATTTTTAAGTATTTGTTGAAAATCCACAGTAACATTGTCACTCTTGAAACTTAATATACAATATGTTGTATCACTTTAGGAATTCATGAGCTCCTTCAATTCTAATGAAAGATACATTGTATGAAGGACAAGACTTGCTGTAGTGATTCATGTGGAGATCTTAATAATACTGACCCTAATTTTCATGGATTGATTTAAGAAATTTTTCTAAATGTTAAGTAAATAATGATGATGATATGCAAAGATTGCAAAATTCTTGAATATGGTATTCCAATGACTGAATGTTGGGAAACATTACTCTGCCCTGTGGGGGAACTTATTTTAAATTTGCTTAAGTACACATAAGCAAATTACCACTAGGTAAAGCTGTTAAGTGACTTAAAGAAACCCTTACAGTTCAGGTTAGTCTGGAGAATTTAAATAGTTCTTCTTGGCATAGCAATTTCACTTTTCTATTTCTCCTTCAGTTATGACAGTTATGTCTATTGCTATATCTATTGTGGTCTTGTTTGGAAATTGCTATTCTGTCTTCTGTAGACTCATTAATCATTTTTAGTTGATTGCTAATTAAGATTCATATAACCCTTCACTTTCCTCAGAATATGGAATTAATTCTTTATGCAATCTTATAAAAATAATAGTGAGGATAATAAATGCCAAAAACAATCCCAAAGTACATGTAAACATTTTATGTGTGTTTAGATATGTATTTGTATATACATATCACATTACTGCTGTAATGGAAGAATAAAAAGAATGTAAAAAATTGTTAGCAATATATCTGGGTTAAGATGATTATCATTATAAAATTGTAGAACAAGAAAACTAGTTGGACTCTTATGTGGCTATTCAGCCTTACAACTTAGAACTCTGGACCATCATTGATGACTATTTCATGGATTTACCTGAGTGTATACATTAGATTTACATTTATAGTATATTCAATTACATGATCATTGTTTCAATAAAAGTTACTAGATCTAGGGTCTATTCATTAAATATAGGATGAAATATTAAAGGAGATAGAGGTTCTATTCATAATGCCAGCCATAATAATATCAAGTATTAGACTAAAATATTAAATCGTCTCTTTCCTTTATACTCTGCTTTCTTTATTTTCATTCAGCCACTAAGGTACCTAACTACTCTTGTTACTGCCTGTAGTACAAAGCCTCTCTGGCAATTCCATTATAGAGTAAATGGTTGGATTTTGGTTTAAATGGTTGAATTTTACAAAGCATTGCACTTGAAATTATGCTTATCTCTTCTGAAAAAGTCCTCTAATAAATTGTTAGGGACTGGAAACTGAGGAGGACTATGATCTAGTCAGTTTGGTCACTGGTTTTTCCGTATCATCATAAGGCAATGTATAGCATAACAAAAATTGCTTGCAAAGAGAAGTACATTTAATTTTTAGTTTCCATAGCTGTATGGCCTTCATAAGTTATTAAAACTCTCTGTTCTATTAATATTATCAAATATTGTATCCAGAAATGGCCTTAGAATAACAAAGTAACCATTTACTCCCAAAATAGAGTCCTAGAAGGTAAATGCAATACATGTTTGACAAAAGTTTTTAAAAAGTAGTTTTAATTTCTCAAATAGTCCATTGAATGAATCATATTTAGTGTTGATAAAGCACACAAGCTAAATTATTGTTTTAATTTGACTTTTTACTAGAATATAATAAACCTGGAGATATGTCTTAAATAAAAAATGAATGCAAAAAAATTTTTTTTAAGTTTCTGTCAAAGCATCTTTTTTTTCTCATTTATATTTTTATTTTTATTTTTTTAAATTATTTTTTATTATGAAATACACACTTTTTAGAATTAGTTTCAGCTGTAAAACACAGTGCAATAATTATACTTTTTACCCCTCGAAGTGACAACCCCCCTCCCCCAATCTGCTGCCCTGCAAAATTTTTACAAGAAAAATATTTCAGGAGAAGATATGTATGAGAGAAAATTAAATAATAAAAAGGATTCTTTGTAGGAAAATATTGGACATGACTGATTTGAATTAATCTGGGAGCAAGATAGCACAGTGATTGAGAATCAAAGCTTTCTGATTAGATCGACCTAAATTCAAAGCTTAACTGTCCAACTAAGCTATTTAATTTTTGTAAGCTTCAGTGTTTTTAAAATAACATTAATAATATCTACTAAGGATTGAATAAAATAATATTCATAAAAGTATTGTGAAAACTCTAAATCACTACATAAATGTTTAGCAAGATTACCTTTTTGTTCTTTCAAAAGGTGTTTTGAAATACAAACATCAGGGGAGATAGCTCCACTATTTCGAAGTTCCTGTGGGAAGATAAGAGCTTAACTTTTGTGGGTGACTTGCTCCACTTTGCAAACTACTTCTTGTCATAAAGACAAGAGAAGTTTTTTTCTCCCTCTCTAGATAAAACCAATAAGTTAACATAGATGGTCTCCCCAATTTCCAGGCAAAGTTAGTAGTAACCATATGTGACAAAAATTGCTAACTCCTCGTACTTGAGAACTAGTAATTGTTTATCTTAAAAACATGTATACAGTCATGTACCAGTTAAAGATGTGAATACATTCTGAGAAACACATCTTTAGGCAATTTTGTTGTGTAACCATAGACTGTACTTACACAAACCTAGAAGGTATAACCTACTACACACATAGACTATATGGTATAAACTATTGCTCCTAGACTACAAACCTGTACAGCATGTTACCATACTCAATACTAAAGATAATCATAAGACAATGGTAAATATTTGTTTATCTAAACAAAGAAAACCTATAGTAAAATTATGGTAATAAAAAATGAAAAAAAATGGTACACCTATATAGGGAAATTACCGTGAATGGAGCTTGCAGGATTGGAAGTTGCTTTGGGTGAGTCAATGTGTGCGTGGTGAGTGAATGTAAAGTCTGTTAAACTAAAAAATCTTTAATTTCCATGATTGAAGTCTTTTTTTTTAAAGTAAGGTTTTATTGAACCAAAAATGCTAGCCAAAAGACCAGTCTCGGGGCATAGAGTCTAAACTACCAGTAGCACAGCTACAGAGAAAGGAGAAAGCATGTCTGTCATCCCAGAGTTTTGCAAGCATTTGTATTCATCAAGTAGGGGGAAGGAAGAGGTAGCCTGAAAAAAATTACATGAGCCATAAGCAAAGGGGTGACAGGAGGTGAAGCAGAGCCTGTTCTGGGATAGCAGCGTTCACATGAAAAAATGTCCTTTCCTGTGGATTGACTCTGGGTAGAGTCTTGAAAGCCCTCATGCAAACAACAAATAGAGGCTTCTGGAATTAGATGGTGACTGGCTAAAATAATCTGTGGAATGGCCACTTGGAAATTAATCCAAAATCACAACAGTAAAAACAAGATTGTGAACAGCCTTTTGTTAGCTGGCCCTCAGTGATTAACAGGCTAACAGTTCTGTCTCTCTCTCACTCTCAGGCCACTGTGATTTAATTTAGAACATCCCTGAATTGCTTTCTTATCAAGGCCTAGGACATTACTGTACACTACTATAGACTTTAAAAACTGTACACTTATGTTACACTAAATTTATAAAACTTTTTTCTTTCTTCAATAATAAATTAACTGTAGTTTACTGTACTTTTTAAACTTTATAAACCTTCATTTTTAAAAACTTTAATAACTACTTTATAATAACACATCTTAAAACACAAAAACATTGTATAGCTGTACAAAAATATTTTCTTTCCTTATATCCTTATTGTATAAGTTTTTTTTTATTTTTAATTAATTGATTTTTTGTTTTTAATTTTTTGTTAAAAACTAAGATACAAATATACACACTAGCTTAGGCTTACATGGATCAGAGTCAGCAATATCAACTAGTTTTCATCTCCACATATTGCCCCACTGAAAGGTCTTCAGTAGCAATAATGTGCATGGCTCTGTCTTCTCCTATGATATCAATATCTTCTAGAATGTCTCCGGAAGGACCTGCCTAAAGCTCTTCTTAAGGATGTGTCATTCTTTTCAGAAACACATCCATGGTGGTTTTCTTGGTTTGCATGATGGTTTCCTTGTTTATTTATTTCATCACAGATTTGTTTATAAGCAGATAATGTACCATAAACATTTCTCTGTATTAAAGAAAATCTTATAGTATTGGGGTGTACATTTTCAAACTTTTTAAGGAGATTGTTGAGATGTAAAAAAGCTTTTGCCAAACCCTTCACTGTGAACTTTCTTGGGGAATATTCTTTTTTTTTTCTTCTCCTACAGGTTCCTTTTCTCCTGCCCTTTCTTCAGTTATGCTGTCTTGTCAGTTCTAAAAATTACTAGTAGTCAATTTTTCAAGAACCACCCTAGGAGCTCCTCAGTGTCATCCTCATCCACACCCAGGTTCAAGCTGTTTGCTGTCTCAGCCATGGCCTTGTTGATTTTTGCAACCTTCTCATCTTTAGAAAATCCTTTGACGTCATAGACAAACATCTGGAGTGTCTACTTCCAGATGGCCTTTATGCACTCCTTAGTGACATACACTAAGCCCAAACAAGGTTCTTAATGCAGCTTTAAGTGTTGTAATTCCTTCAGAATTGCATTAGTGTCTTTGCAGTGTCTTCCTAAGATGCAGCAATAGCCTAGGCAAAGGTCCTCCTCAGGTAGTAGGCCTTCAAAGCTTCTATTCGTTTATGATCCATTGGTTGGATCAATGAAATGGTGTTTGGAGGGAGAAACACCATGTTGATATTGGGATAAAGGTGATCAAAAAAGGAGACTATTTAGAAAGATTATCAATAATAAGCAAGATCTTGAAAGGTGTTTTACTTTCCAAACAGTGCTCCATTTCATTGGCATAGCAATTCAGAAGGGTGTCTTGGAAGAGGAGCTGTATCATCCATGACTTCTCATTGCTCCTGTAGTACACTGGCAGCATGTGCTTATTGATATACTTAAAGGTCCTGCGATCATCACTGTGCTAAATCTCAAAAGGTTTCAATTTGTAGCATGCAACATCACCCCCAAGCAAGACTATTAACTTGTCATTAAAAGCCTTGAAACCTGGCATTGACTTGGCCTCCTCATGGATTAAAACCCTTTCAGACATCCATTTTCAGTATAAGGAGGTTCCATCCATATTTCCTCTACAGTCAGCTTATCTAGAATTTCCAAATATTCTTAAGCTGCCTTCATATCAGCACTCAATGATACATCACTCACTTTTACTCTATTACCCAGAGGAAGTAGTAAATTCAACATTATAGTTGGGCCCAGCCTTTACTTTGAATATGCAAATATGCTTTTTGCTTAGACCATGATCGTCATCGTGCTGAGAGGGTTAAATTTTTTTGTCTGGTCTTCAATTCAGATCATCAGAAGTTCATCCACATCTCAAAATTTTGTTAATCTCATTGCCTTCAATGAAATAAATCCTTTAACAGTTTTCATCATTATATTCTGACTGACAAGCAATAACCATCATTGATTTTCTACCTTTGGAGTGCTTAATCATTTTTAATTCCAGTTTCTGTTTAATTACTTGACATGGCCTCTTACTGGCAACATTAACAGTGGATTTTGTACACTTACAGGCCACAATGAACAAAACAACAGGAGATTAAATCAATCACAAGAGGAAATAATACAATCAAGAGATGTGTTAAATGCGAGATGCCTGAGATGCTGTCAGTATAACACAGCATACTGTTTTACAGCAAACTATTTTTTTTAAGTGGAAAGAGTAAAGTCTAAAATGACAATGCAAATTATAGTATATAAATACATAAACTAGAAACATAGTTGTCTATTACCATTATCACGGATTGTGTACTCTACATAATTGCATGTGCTATACTTTTATATAACTATCAATGCAGTAAGTTTGTTTATACCAGCATGACCACAAATATGTGAGTAATGCATTATACTACAATGTTACCATAGCTACGATTCCACTAAGTGTTTCAAATTTTTCAGCTACATTATAACCTTACGGTCTCACCCTCCTAGATGAGGTCTGTCATTGACTGAAATGTCATTATATGGCACATGACTGCAATTGATTGAATGTGCTCTGCTACATCAGTCAATGAAATTCCTTTATGTTTTTGCAATCTCTTTGGGGATGCATATAGTATGTATTACATTCTCATTTAATGTATATTCAATAGTAAAAATGTTTTATTTCTCTACTAACTTTATGGAGAAGATTTCTGAGTTTAGGCAAGATTTTGTTTTTAATTGTTTCCCAGATCTAACCCCAGATCTTTGCCTGAGATTAAAGCTTCCTCTGACTGACTTGACCTGCTACTGCCTGCTTCTTAGAATATTGTTTTTGAGTGCTTCATATATTTTTGTAACTTTTGTCTCAATATATTTCAATCCACTTACCTATTTGATTTGCTTACTGCTCACCTCTTTTTGTTATAATATCTAGCAGTAATTCACTGATATTACCACCCATTATTTTTCTCAGGGTCCACTATCATTCCTATTATCTATCCCTCCCTTATTCTTCATTTCATCTTCCAAGAGATATATTCTTATCTTGTATTTTTACAAGTGTGAACATCTGTGTACATATGTAGTTCTAAGATGTATGTGGTAGAGTTTGTGTATGAGTAAAGGTATATAGTTTGGAGATGATATAACCTAAAATTCATCAGATTCACATTGTAAACTTCCAGCTACCCAAATTTCTATTTTAAATAAGAATAAATGTATGAGGAGGTGTAAGTAATAATAAAATGAACATTATATAGCCATCAACTAGACTCATGTTTTTTAACATTTTGCTATATTTGTTTCTCTTTCCCTTCCTCATTTTCTCCCTTCCTCCATCTCCTTCTCTCTTTGTTTCTTTTTCTGTTTCACATACATATGCAAACACACACATCTGTATATTTATATTTTTCTTGCTGAAGTATTTGACAGGATTTCATATTTTTTACACTTTACTGTAAACACTTTGCTATGCAGCTCTTAAGAATAAAGCAGGATCCTATATAACTCACAGTATCCCATAATAACATTATCACACCTAAGAAAATTAACATTAATTCAGTAATATCATCCAATACATATTCAGTATTCAGATATCTCCAAGTATTCCAAAAATGTCTTTCATTGCTCCTCTCTCTCTCTCCCTCTCCCCCCCCCTCTGTTTTAAATTCAGGTTCTAATTATAATTAATGCATTGGATTTGATTGTCTCTTTGGTATCTTTTAATCTAAGCAATTCCTATAATTTTTAAATTTTGATTCAGTTTTTAAATATATCTTAACTTTTATTATTTTAAGGGATCATTATCACTGTTTAGAAGTGTTTTTGTATTTTGGGTCTTTTTTCTTTGTAATTTTATTCAGAGTAAACATTTTTTGTTAAGAAAATCCACATAGGTGATGTATCACATCAGAAAGTACATCACATTATATCACTTTATATCAGTTTTTCCCAGGGTTAGTGATGCTGAATTTAATCACCTGGTTAAGTTGGATTACACTAGATCTCTCCATTACAAAGGTATATTTTTCTTTTTAACTGTTAGAAAATTTGTGAGGGTGAAATGCTTTTTATAAATACAGATTGTCATGTCTCACTCTTGGGGAAAATTGTGTAGTTCTGGAGTAGACTTGGGAATCTGCAATTTTATAAATCTGCCAGAATTTTCTTTTATGATCTCCTACCCATGTTTCAGAACCACAGATACTGTAGTCTTGAGGTGACATCAGAAGAGTTAGGGTTAATTCCTAACTCAGCCATTTATTTGCATTGGAACTTTTTGCAAATGATTTAGATTTTAAGCATATGTTTCTTTATGTAAAAGTGGGGGGATAGTAGTGCCTACTACATGGAATTGTTTTGAAAATAAATTAAGTCTGATAATACATCAAAACTGCTTTGCCTATTGCCTGAAATATAGAAAAAAATTCAATGGTTACTGTCATTAATTGTTTAATTGGCTCTGTATAGATGATGAATATGATAATTTATTATCATCTTTATAAGTTAACTAGAGAGAAAGAACTCATCTGTATTTTCCAGGATTCTTGATGTATTCTCCATTCTCTATCCCATTATTTCCACAGAATAACAGAAATAATAAAATTTTACACATTGTAATGTTATTTTGCTCAATGAAACAATAGACAATTTCCACCAAAAAGTTATTAGTATCTATTGTTGATTTATAAGTACTTTCCCAAGTTGAGCCATCACTTGAATGCCACAGTCATTTGATTTGAAAACTAAAACCAGTTTCCTATAGGATGTTATACTTTAACTTCAAATTTAAAATATTTCAAAAAGATCAAAACATATGAATTAACATTAGAGAAATGCAAATAAAAACTACAATGAGATACCACCTCACTGCAATCAGAATGGCTGTCATCAATAAATAAACAAACAACAAGTGCTGCTGAGGATGTGGAGAAAAGGGAACCCTCATGCATTCTTGGTGAGATTGCAGATTTTTGCATCCACTATGGAAAACTGTATGAAGGTACCTCAAAAATTGAAAGCAGAACTACCTTATGACCCAGCAATTCCACTCCTGGGTATCTATCCAAAAAATCCAAAACACTAATTCAAAAAAAAAATTAGCACCCTTATGTTTATTGCAGTGTTATTCACTATAGCTAAGATATGGAAACAACTGAAATGCCCATTGATAGATGATTGGATAAAGAAATTTTGGTATATTTACACAATGGAGTTTTACTTGGCCATAAAGAACAAAATATTACCATTTACAATGACATTTATAGACCTAGAGAATATTATGCTAAGTGAAAAAAGTCAGATGGAGAAAGGCAAATACCATATGATCTCACTTATATGTGGAATCTGAAGAACAGAATAAACAAACAAACAAAACAGAAACAGACTCAGATATATAGGGGAAAAAACACTAAGAGTTGATAGATGGGGGGAGGTGAATAGGGGGGAAAATGTAAAAGGATTAGAAAGTATGAATTAGTAATCACAATATAGCCACGGGGATAAGAAACACAATTTGGGGAATATAATCAATAATGTTGTATAGATTTTGTAGGGGGTCAGATGGGCACTTGTCTTATTAGGGAGACCACTTCATGGACTGTGTAGATGTCTGGTCATTGCAATGTACACCTGAAGCTGAACTTGAATAACATGGAATGTCAACTATAAATAAATATGTATATATATACACATATATATGTGTATATATATATATATATACATATATATATATATATATATATATATACACACACACACACATATACGTATATAGTCACAAGATATGGAGTACAGCATTGGGAATAGAATAAACGGAATTGTAAATCTGTATACAATATTAGAGGGGTAGTAGATTGGGGGAGGGTGGTTATCACTTTGTGAGAGGTGTAAATGTCTAACTATTACATTATTTTGTACATCTGAAACTAGTAAACAAACAGGTTAATCATTGAATATAAAATTAACACATAGGTATCATTTAAATGCTTATTTACATTTAAAGACAAGTAAGAGTATTGATGTAATAGTTTTTAAACCAATCACTGGGAATTAATAAAGTTGCTATTGCCACATCTTTCAAAATATTAAATATTTAGGTTTTAAAACATTTTAGCAAATACATTCTAATATAAATGAAGTATAATTTCAGTGTAACACAATTTACATACAAGATTTTTAGCATATGAGACGCCATAGAAATGGTGACCTGATGTGAGCCTCTTGAAATCTCCCCTGGAATATAGAACACATTGAACAGCTATTGTTTAATCCCACAAAGGACTCCCTGCACAGGAGACAGGCAAGACTAAGATATGTGCAACTGAAATCATCTAAAGGTGGGCAAACTGGGCGAGTCAGGGAGGAGGGAAGGGGGAAGTGCAAAGAAGTGGGAAGCAAGGCCCGCATGATGCGGACCAGAGATCAGAGTTCCCTGCAATTTGGAGCTACAGCAGTCAGGAGAGAGGGAAGAATTCAGACTGCTAGTACTCCTCTTATGGCCCATAGTCCTGACTGAGGGATCAGCATATAATGCGGCTGAACCCAATGCTCACAGCAGAGACTTTGGAGCAAAGGCTGAGGGAAAAGGGTGAAAATAACAATTTAAGCTCTTACTGCCAAGCAGAGGACTGTAGGTACAGACATGGAGCCTAAACCAACCCTCCCTACCCTCCCAGAGCTCGCACCACTCCCACCTGCCCAGTGCTAGAGGCAGAACAGTAACAGTGTCAGATCAAAAGAACAGAATATTTGCAGTTGTGACAACTGCAACGCACAGCCATGGACTCGCAGCCCAACTAGTTCTGGTGAAGGGGAGGGACCCTGTGGTGCAGGTCTGGTTGTGCTGGTGGACACCACCATTACTCACAATCCACCTTGCCCCTGCCCCCATCTATATGAGTGGATACCAGCATGGGTAAACAAAGCCGCTGAAACACATATTCCATGAACCTGGTGCAGGAAGAGCTTCAGAACTTGAGAAGCTCTCGACATCCCAGCATGGAGGTGGTGCCCTGACATCCAGGCAACCTGCTCACAGAGAAGAAGTCCACCTTCCAGGGATCCCTTCCATTGTGTGAGAAGCTAGAATTGTGCAAAGAAAATATAACACTACTGCATGAGAGAGAATAAAAGGCTGCAATAGGAGAGAAAATAAAGCATGCTACCAACACCAAATGGAAAGCAAAAGAAAGAAACCCTCCTTTCAACCTGTTGCAGAACCCACACTTGTAGATGGCTAGAAAGAGAAATATTAATTCATTAATTGCCAACCAAGATAACAAGGCAGCTCAGGAAGAAAATGAAGTCTCCAGAACATGAACTTAAAGACATGGAAATGTGACTGAAATGACAGAGAATTCAAGACTGCCGATCTGAAAAAACTGAATGAGATGCAAGAAAGCACAGACAGGAAGTTTCATGAACTCAGAAACACAATCAAAGAACAAAAGAAACATTGTACCAAAGATATTAAATTTTTAAAAATAACCAAATAGAATCCTGGAGATAAAGAACTCAGTAAAAAAAAAATGTAAAATGAAATAGCCAGCTTAGGTAATAGAGCGACCAGATGGAGAACAGATTCAGTGACGTCGAAGACAGAAATCTGGAAATGACACTGATGGAAGAAGAGAGAGACTTAAGAGTTAAAAGAAATGAAAGAACTTTACAAAAACTTACTCACTCCATCAAAAAGAGCAACATAAGAATAATGGGCATAACAGAAAGAAAAAGAAAGAAAGAAGGGAACAGAGAACTTCCCAAACTTGTGGAAAGACCTCAGTCCTCGAATCCAAACAGCAAATAGAACACCTAGTTACCTCATTCCTAACAGGCCTTCTATGAGGCACATTGTATTGAAGCTGTCAAAAATTAACAACAAAGAAAGAATCCTCAAGGCAGCCAGGGAAAAGACAGTAACCTACAAAGGAAATAACATTCGATTATCATCAGATTTTTCAGCATAAACTTTATAAGCCACGAGGGAGTGGAATCAAATATCCAAACTATTGAAAGAGAGAAATTATGAACCAAGAATAATATATCCAACAAAGACATCCTTTAGATATGAAGGAGGAATAAAGACTTATCCAGACATAGAGAAGCTGAGGAAATTTTCTAACACATGACCTGCACTACAAGAAATACTGAAGGGGGCCATTTCACCTGAAACCAAAAGCAAAAGAATTAAAAACCAAGAGTGGTATTACAAACAGAAAGGCAGAAGCAGGAAATGGCAACCCCTACACCAAATAAGACACTATACACTTAAACATAACATACAGGATAAAGAAGAAGGAAAAAAACACACTTAAAAAAGAATAGGAAAAAGACAACTTGCTACTGAAGCACAGAAATCAACTCACAGCATAAATAGGGATAATTTGTGACAACAAAAACATAAAAGGTGAGAGAGTAAATGTCTGAACTGGCAAAAGGGAATGGATAAAGGAAGCATGCTGAAGAAAAGGGAACACTGTAAATATGAAACTTTCTTTTATATAAACTTAATGGTAACCATTCAAAAAAAATCCAGAACTTAAATATATAACACAAAGACAGAAGAAATAGAGGGAAAAATCAGAGAATACCACCACAACCAAATAATAGACAGCAACAAAAAGTAAAAGGAACAATGGAGACACACAGTCCTACCAGAAAACCAAAGATAGAATGATAGGAAATCATCATATATCAATAATCACCCTAAATGTTAATGGACTGAACTCACAAATAAAAAGGCATAGATTGTATATTAGATAAAAAAACTAAATGCAACCATATTCTCCCTCCAAGAGACACATCTCGGCTACAACGAAAAATATAGACTCAAAATGAAAGGGTAGAAATTGACACTTCAAGCAAATGGTATTCAGAGAAAATCAGGTGTAGTCATACTGATATCAAATGAAACATACTCCAGGATAAAAAAAAAGTAACAAGACAGAAAGATAGACATTTCATAATGATAAAGGGGACTATACAACAAGAAGACGAAGCATTCATCGATATTTATGCCCTCAATCAGGGAGCACCAAAATATACAAAGCAACTACTAACAAAACGAAAGGGAGAAATTAACCAAACACAATTATATTAGGGGATCTAAATACATTGTTTATAACTATGGATAGATCATCCAAACAGAAAATAAATAAAGAAATATCACCTCAAAGTGACACATTAGATGAAATGGACATAATGACATTTATAGTGCACTTCATCCTAGAACATCACACTACACATTCTTTTCTACTATACATAGAACATTTTCAAGAATAGACCATATATGGGGACATAAAGCTAGCCTCAACAAATTTAAGAAGATTGAAATCATATCAAACATATTCTCTCATCACAAGGTTTTGAAATTGTATATCAACTGCAAAAAGAAAGCAGAAAAAAACACAAATAAGTGGAGATTAAACAACATACTTTTAAAGAATGACTGGGTGAAAGAAGGAAGGAAATAATAAAAATCAGAGCAGAACTAAATGAAATAAGGAACAAAGCTACACTAGAAAAAAATTAATGCAACAAAGAGCTTGTTCTTTGACAAGATTAATAAAATAGACAAACCCTTGTCTAGACTCACTAAGATAAAAAGTGAAAAGACATAAACAAACAAAATCAGAAATGAAAGAGAAGTTACCAAGAATGCCATGGAAATACAAAGGATCATCCAAGAATACTATGAAGAAGTATATGCCACAAAATTCAATAACCTAGAAGAAATGGGCATGTTCTTAGAAAGTTACAGCCTTCCTGAGTTGAATCATGAAATACTGAAAAACCTAGCAGACTGATCAACAGTAAGGAAATTGAATCAGCCATCAGGAACCTTCCCAAAAGCAAAAATTCAGGACCAGATGGCTTCACTAGTGAATTCTACCAAACTTTCAGAGGGCAGTGGATGGGGGTAGGGAGGTTGTTACTTTGTGAGGGGTGAAAAGGATAACTATTGCATTGTACTCTACACCTGAAACTAACAATAAAATTTTAAAAAACAAACAAAAAAACAAAAACAAAGAGGATCTAATACCTGTCCTAATCAAATTCTTCCAAAAATAGAAGAGACAACACTCCCTAACTCATTTTATGAGGCCATCATTACACTGATACCCAAACCTGGTCAGGATAACACAATTAAAGAAAATTACAAACCAATATCTCTGATGAATACAGATGCAAAAATCCTAAACCAAATTCTAGCAAATTGAATGCAACAATGCATTAAAAAAATTATACATCACAACCAAGGGCACAAGGATGGTTTAACATATGCAAATCAATCATTGTGAGACACTGTATAAACAAAATAAAAAACAAAAATCATATGATTATATCAATAAATTCAGAAAAATCAATTGACAAGATATAACATTTATTTATGATTAAAACACTTAATAAAATGGGTATAGAAAGAAACACCTTAACATAATAAAGGCCATATATGACAAATGCTCAGCTAATATCATTATAGTGAAAACCTGAAGCCCTTTGCTCTACATTCAGGAACAAGACAGGGCTGTCCCCTATAACCCTGCTTTTCAACATAGTTTTGGAAGTCCTAGCCAGAGCAATCAGGCAAGAGAAAGGAATAAAAGGCATTCAAATAGGGAATAAGAAATTAACTTTTCACTTTTTGCAGATTACATGATGCTATATATAGAAAACCCTAAAGACTCCATCAAAAAGCTGTTAGAAACAATAAATGAATATAGTAAAGTGGCCAGCTACAAAATCAACATACAAATGTCCATTAGTCCATTACATTACTATATAGTAACAATGAAACCTCAGAAAAAGAAAGAAAAACAACAACAACAAAAAACAATTCCTTTTGCAACTGCAATGAAACGAATACGATACCTAGGCACAAACTTAACCAAGGATGTGGAAGACCTATACACTGAAAACTACAATATTTTTTTTAAAAATTGAAGAAGACACAAAAAAATGAAAAAACATTCTGTATTAATGGGTTGGAAGAATCAGCATAATTAACATTCCCATATAAACTCAAAGCAATATAGAGATTTAATGCAATCCCCATCAAAATCCCAATGGCATTTTTAAAAGAAATATAACAAAAATTCATCAGATTTGTATGGAACCACAAAAGACCCCAAATAGCCAAAGCAATCAAAAGAAAAAAGAACAATACTGGAGGTATCACACTCCCTGACTTCAGCTTGTACGACAGGGCAACAATAATCAAAACAGTATGGTATCATCAGAAAAACAGACACATAGACCAATGGAATAGAATCAAGAACCTGGAAATGAACTCACATAAATATGGACAGATAATTTTCAACAAAGAAGCCAAAAGCATAGAATATAAAAAAACATATCCTCTTCATTATGTGCTGCCGGGAGAATTGGAAAGCCACATGCAAAAGAATGAAATTAGAGTGCTATCTGTCATCGTGCACCAACATTAACTCAAAATGCATCAAAGACCTAAATATAAGACCTGAAACAATAAATTGCATGATGAAAACATAGGTACGAAACGTGCGGACCTTGGGTTCAAAGAGGATTTTATGAATTTAACCTCAAAGGCAAGGGAAGCAAAAGCTAAAATACATGAATGGGACTACATCAAACTAAAAAACTTCTGCACAGCAAAAGGAACCATAGACAAAATAAAGAGGCAACCAACCGAATGGGAGATTTTTGCAAACAACACCTCTGATAATGGGCTAATATCCAAAATATATAAGGAACTCATACAAGTCAACAACAAAAAACCAAATAACCCAATTAAAAAATGGGCAGAGGGCCTGAGTAATCATTTCTCCAAAGAAGACATACAAATGACCAATAGACATATAAAGAAATGCTCGATATCACTAATCATCAGAGAAATACAAATAAAAACCACAATGAGGGCTGGCCGAGTGTCTCAGTTGGTTGAGTTAGCTTCAGAGTTCAAGCTCTGAGCATCAGGGTCACTGGTTCAATTCCCACATGGGCCAGTGGAGCTGCACCCGAGCTGAGCTGCTGCTGAGCTGCCAACAGGTGGCAGGATGGCTCAGCTGGTGAGAGCACATGCTCCTAACAACAAGACTGCCTGTTCGATGGTGGGCTATGCCCACCCGCAAGTAAGACTGAACTTGGTACCTTGAGCTGAGCTGCCACATGGTGGCTCAGTAGATTCATCATGTGCTTTTAACAACAAGACTGCTGGTTCGACTCCTGCATGGGGTGGTGGCTATGCCCACCTGCAACTAAGATTGGAACACAGCACCTTGAGTTTAGAGGCCACGGGGTGCTGACGGGCAGCCAGATGGCAACTGCCACCCTCCACAACTAAGACTGAAGAACAGCTTGGCTGGTCTCCTTTTCCAATTTCCCAACACTGTTCCCATCCCCCAATTTAAAAACAAACAAACAACGAAATATCACCTCACACCAGTTAGAAGGGCTATCAACAAGACAAATTATAACAAGTGTTGGAGAGGCTGTGGGAAAAAAGGAGCTCTCATACACTATTGGTGGAAATGCAGATTGGTGCAGCAGCCATGGAAGGTAGTGTGGAGATTCCTCAAAAAATTAAGAATAGAATTACCATTATGACCCAGCAATCCCTCTCTTGGATATCTACCCCAAAAATCTGAAACATTTATCAGTAAAGATACATGTGCTCCGATGTTCATTGCAGCTTTATTTATGCTGGCCAAGACATGGATACAACCAAAGTGTCCCTGTATAGATGACTGGATAAATAAGTTGTGATATATATATACACAATGGAATACTATTCTGCCATCAGAAAATATGAAATAGTGCCATTTGCAACAACATGGATGAATCTTGAGGTTATTATGCTAAGCGAAATAAGTCAGACAGAAAGAGTAGAGAACTAAATGATTACACTGACATACGGTACATAAAACTGAAAACAACAAAAGAACAAGACAAACAAATGAAGAAACAAATACTCATAGACACAGACAATAGCTTAATGGTTACCAGAGGGTTGAGGGGGGGAAGGGGGTGGCAGATGAGGATAAAAGGGATCAAACATATGGTGATGGAAGGCCAACTGACTCTGGGTGGTGAACACACAATGTGATATATAGATGATGTATTTCAGAATTGTACACCTGAAACCTATGTAACTTTACTAACACTTGTCACCCTGATAAATTTTAATTAAAAAAAGATTTTGGAGCATAAAATAAATCCCAATCATTATTTTTACTGTTTTTAAGAAGCTTGACTCATTGTGCAATTCCAATCATGTTGCTGGTATTAGTTTATTTTGTATAAATTGAGGACACTACACAAATATTATTTGAAGAATATGTTTCAAATTACCTTCAAAATAATAAGCCAAAATATGATAAACATATGCCACTTTGCTCCTTTTCCTTTATCCATATATAGAGTTAGACAAGCTATTTAAAAGTGATTGTATAGACAATTTCTAATTTTGACTAGTTTCCGAAATTTAAAAAAAATGTTTCTAATATTTAATATGCAGTCTTTTATTAATGGAAGTATATTAAAAATTACGTATTACTCTAAATGTCAACAAAGTCCCCAAACTATTCTATCTACCGAAGATTTCTCTTACTTTCTTCTCTATCTCCATTCTGTTTTTTTCCTTCCTTACACTTATTCCAACTTAAAATACTTTTATTTGTTTATTGGGCCTTCTTTAGGCCTACTTTCCACACTAGAATTTAAATTCCCAGAGTAAAACCTCCAGGTTTATCTTTGTCATCATTGTTATCTCAAAACAGAGCCTGCGACAATGGAGGCTCTCAAAAAGCATTATGTAATAATATATTGAATAGATCAATATTAAAATTGTATTAATTTACATTTAAAATGGAATTTATTTGTATTAAGGTATAATTGACATATAACATTAGTTTCAGGTGTACAACATGATGACTTAAAATTAGTGTATATATATATATTCTAAAGATTTTTATTGGGGAATTAGGGGGATGGGAACAGTGCTGGGGAATTGGGGAAGGGGAACAGACAAGTTGCTGTCCTTATGTTCTTCAGTCTAGGTGTGGAGGACGTTGCTTCACTGGCCCAAGTTGTCACCATCATTGCGCTCTTCCTGGGCGAGGCAGATCAGTCGCTGGCTTCTGGACGGCCGCTCACCGCTGATTTGAAGGCCACTCATGCTGGTTGCTGGCTACATACGATAGCCCATGGCAACCCACTGCCACAGGGGCTGCAGCCTACACCGTCGCCAGTGACTCACAGCAGCCCAGCTCCAGGCTGAGCTGTTGTTCATCTTAGCTGTGGAGGGCAGTGTCACTGGCCCTCCTATGTGGGATCCGAACCGGGGCCCTCTGGCGTCCCAAGCCAGTTCTTAACCATCGCGCCACACGGTCGGCCCAATATTAGTGTATGTTGAAAAATGAATACCATAGTAAGTCTAGCTGACATCTGTCGCCATACATAGTTTAAAATTTTTCTGTTTTTCTTGTGATAAGAACATTTAAGATTTACTCTCTTAGCAACTTTGAAATATGTAATACAGTGTTATTAAGTATAGTCAACCATGCTGTACATTACATCCACATGACTTATTTATTTCATAACTGGAAGTTTGTACCTTTGACCCCCACCTTTACCCATATTTCCCACACTCCATCCCCTGTCTCTGGCAACCACCTGTTTTCTATAAACATAAGCTTTTATCAAAAATTCTGCACAAAATTAGGCCATGCAGCATTTGTATTTTTTTTGTCTGACTTATTTCATGTAGTAAAATGCCTACACAAAAGTTGTCACAAATGACAAGATTTCATTATTATTTGTGGTGTAATAATATTCCATATATATGGAATAATGTAGATATAGATATATCACATTTACTTTATCCATTTATCTGCAACAAATACTTAGATTGTTTCCACATATTGGCTATTATAAATAATGCTGCAATAAAAATGGTGATATAAATAATGCTGCAATAAAAATGGTGAAGCAATTACCATCTTGTGTTAGAGTTTTCATTTTCTTCAGAGAAATACCCAGGAATGGAATTGCTGGACCATATAGCAGTTGTAATTTTAAATTTTTGAGGAAATTCCATGCTGTTTTCCAAAGTGGCTGCATCAACTTACATTTTCACCAACAATATACAAGTTTTCCCATTCCTCTATATCATTGCCAACACTTGTAATTTTTTGCTTTAATTTTTATTTGCTTAATTAACTGCAAATATATTCAACACTCAACATATTTTAAAATTGCCATAGTTATTTTAAAGTTAATTATTTACTTTACATTGATATCTTACTGTCAGGATGCTTACAATGAAAATCAGTTCTCTTGCCAGGCTGTGGTTTTGGCCTCATGTAAGAGTCAGGATCTGATACCAAAGCCAGTCGAAGACACAAGAAGGGAAAAAACAAAACACTGACCAATCTCTCTTATGAACATTGATGCAACAATACTCAACAAAAAAATATCAAACTACATTCAGCAGTATATTAAAATGATTATATAACATGACCAAGTGGGATTTATTCCTGAAATGCAGGGATGATTCAAAATACAAAAATCAGTGAATATAATATACTATATTAACAGAATTAATGATAAAGTAAAATGGTTATCTCAATTCATGCAGGAAAAGCGTGTGACAAAATTAAACATTTTGTCATGATAAAGCAGTCAATTAATTAATAATAGAGGTAAACTACCTTAACATAATAAAAAAAACATGAAAACCCCACAGTTAACATCATACTCAATGGTGAAAGACTGAAAACTTTTCTTCTATTATCAGGAACAATGCAAAGATACCTGAATTTGTGACTTCAGTTTGACATAGTACTAGAAGGTCTAGCAAGAGCAATTAGGAAAGAAAATAAATAAATACAAGACATCCAAGGAAAGGAAGAAGTAAAATTATTTCTGTTCATAGATGTGATCTTATATGCAGAACATTCTACGAGTGCCACCAAAAATGTTTTTGAACTAACAAGTGAATTTAGCAAAGTTGAAGAATTTAAAGTCAACACACAAAAATCTATTTGATTTTTATACATTAACAATGAACAACTCTAAAGAGAATTTAAGAAAACAATTCCATTTAAAAAGACATCAAACAGGGCCCACTGAGTGGCACATTACTTAAGAGCTGGCTTGGGACGCCAGAGGGCACCAGTTCGGATCCCACATATGAGGGCCAGTGACACTGCCCTCTACAGCTAAGATGCTGAACAACAGCTCAACCTGGAGCTGGGCAGCTGTGAGTGGCCAGCGTCGGTGTAGTCTGCAGCCCCTGTGGCAGTGTGTTGCCATGGGCTACTGTGTGTAGCCAGCAGCCAGCGTGAGCGGCCGTCCAGAAGCCAGTGACTGATCTGCCTCGTCCAGGTAGAGCGCAATGATGGTGCCAACTTGGGCCAGTGAAGCAACGTCCTCCACAACTAGACTGAAGAAAAAAGGGACAGCAACTTGTCTGTTCCCCTTCCCCCAATTCCCCAGCACTGTTCCCATCCCCCAATTCCCCAATTAAAAAAAAAGACATCAAAAAGAATAAAACACTTAGGAATTAACTGAAATGATAAATAATTGTATAATAAAAATTATGTAACATAGATGCAAGAAATTAAAGAAGACATAAATAAATGGAACACATCCCATGTTTATGAATTGTATAAATACTGTTACTTTAATACTACACAAAGTGATCTACAAATTAAATGCAATCCCTATCAAAATTCCAATGCCGTTTTTCAGAAATAGAAAGAAACCATCCTAAAATTTATATGGAATCTCAAAGGACTCCAGATAGCCAAGATAGCCTTGAAAAAGAAACCAAAAAGCCGACCTACTTAAACTCTCTCATTTCAAAACCTGCAACAAAGTTACAATAATCAAAACAGTGTGGCACTGCTATAAAGGCAAATATACAGACCAATGGAATAAAATAGAGGGTTCAGAAATAAACCCTCACATAAATGTTCAAGTGATTTTTAATAAATGTGTCCAAGAATAATCAATGGGTCAAGGATAGCATTTTCAATAAAACGGTACAGAGAAATGTGAATACTCACATGTGAAAAAAAACAAAACTGAGGTAGACCCTTACCAAACACTATATACAAAAAATTAACTCAAAATACATCAAAGACCTAAATGCAAGAACAAAAACTATAAAACTCTTAGAAGAAAACTTAAGGAAAATCTTCACATAATAGGATTTGACATGATTTTTTTGAATAGGACGCCAAAGGTACAGGTAACAACAAAAACAAAAAAAAATGGACTTAATTTTAATTTTGCATCAACAGACACTATCAATAAAATATAAAGGCAACCCACAAAATAAAATAAAATGTTTTAATCATATATTTGATAAGGGATTGATATTGAGTATATAGAGATAATTCCTAAAACTCAACAACATAAAACCAAACAACCTAATTCAAAATTGGACAAAGGACTTTAATAGACATTTCTCCAAAGAAGATGTACATATGGCCAATAAGCCCATGAAAAGATGATCAAAATCCCTAATTATTGGGGTAATACTAATCGACACCACAATGAAATACTAACTCAAACACATTAGAATGGCTACTAGCAAAAAAATAAACAAATAAACAAGTGTTGGGGAGGATGAAATTTGAGAAGAAAGTTGTGGAGAAATTTGAACCCTTCTGCACTGTAGGTTGGAATGAAAATGGTACAGCTGTTATGAAAAAACTGGCAGTTCCTAAAAAATTAAAAAATATAATTACAATATGATCCAGAAACTTTATTCTTGCATATATACTCACTACAAAATTTGAAGAGTCTCAGAAAGATAACTGTATACTCATGTCCATAGCAACACAATAGCTAAAATATGAAAGCAACCAAAGCGTTCATTGACAGATGAATGAATAACAAAATTGTATGTACAATGTATGTACAAACAATGGACTATTTTTCATCCTTATAAAGGAAGACATCTCTGACATATGTGTATCTTACAAAATGGAAGAACTTTGAGAACATTTTGCTATGTGAAAGATGCCATTCACAAAATGACAAACACTGTGTGATAAGTACTTAAAATATTCAAAATAATAGAGATAAAATATACTATGGTGTTTTTCAGGGGCTGTGAGGAAGGGTAAAATGGGAGTTATTGTTTAATTAATGAGTATAGAGTTTCAGTCTTACAAGATGAAAAGTTTGAAAGATGAATAGTGGTGATGGTAGCCCATTATGAATGTATTTAATTCCACTGAACTGTACTCTGAAAATGGCTAAGATAATAAATTTTATGTTGTTTTCATTTTTCAAAAGAATAGAAGAAAACAAGCATAAAGTCCCTATAATAATTGATAACAGAACCATTAGGGTGACAGTACATATTTCACCAGAAAGAGACCCACGAGATATGCCTGAATCCTGAAAATTATTCCTTCCCTGATACAATAAGTAGGGTCAAGACACATAGAACCAATTCAGTGAAGAATATCTGACATCTTGTCTCTTTGATGAATCAGAGTACTCATAAGTGGGTCAAGTTTAGTCCAAAAACAAAATGGCTTACTCTTGGAAAAATAGGTGTGGAAATGAATGGGAATCTATACCATGTGTGCCTTCCTGATCAGTACACCTATAGTAAACAGTTTCATGTTAAAAAAAATAAAAGTTGTGGGACAGTAAAGCTCAAAAAAGAATGTGTTACCCAAGGCCATAAAACAAACATCTGGAAGAACTAAGATTAGAAATCAGGTCTCTTAATTATGTGCCACATACTAACTGCAAACTCTTTCTTCTTCTAACTTCTTTCTCATGAGTTCTAGATATGGTGATTTAAAGATCACTGAATCTATTAACATTAGAACTTTGTTGAAGGGATCAATTACTATATGCTGAGATTTATTTTATAATTTAGTATGAAGGTATACATTTTATACTCAAGAGCAAAAATTATTTTAATACTTCAGGCAAATATGTACATCTACACTATTTGAGCCACATCTTAAAACACAGGTAAGTTTTTTTCTTTCTAAAATGCCTTGTTCACTGACTTCAAAGTCTAAAACATAATTAAATACATAATCAAATATAATAAAAATGGAGCAATATCCTGTGTCTCTTCATTGCAGGCAACCTATATTCCTAGAATAGGAAAAGTTTCTTGACCTTATCCTTTGCTGATACCACTCAGAATCCACTATTATTTTTATGTTTATGTCTCTGAAATTTGTATCTCTAGCAGATACATGTGCCTCTTCTGACTATACATAGTTTTCAAATTTCATTTGGAAGCAGAGATGTGAAATTATATATTTAAGTGTAACTTTGAAGCCACCTTATACATCTTGATGTGCTACCAGTATTTTACTATCACATCTCTCCTTTCTAAACTGCTAAACAAATGAAATCCAGTAACTGGGTATACCCAGCTCCCTTATTGACACTATTATCGCCCCTATCCCTCTGAATCAGCACTTTAGATTACTTTTGAATTCTCCATTTATATTACCCTCCACATTTATTTCCCAAGCCTTGTGGATTTTCCCCATGTTTCTGTTTTCATATCCATCCTTTTACTTCCAAAACCATTAAGAAGGAAGTCAGGATTATGACCTTGGATGGCCTTAATGACAGCCTAAGTATTTTAGACTACTTATGTAAGAGGTCAGAAGGTAGCAAAGGTTTATAATCAGGGGAGTAGTGCATGTGACCAGTGCCATGATATAGGGACTTGTGTTCAGAAGGGCTCTGTGCTTTATTATAATGCTCTGTGGTTGTAATTTTGAAAGTCTTAATGATTTTATCTGTGTGTGTGTGTGTGTGTGTGTTAAGTTCACTGGGAAAATGCATCATATGTCTGGGGAATTGGAGCCTCAGTTCATGCATGGTCCAGCCTCCTACAGGCTTCTCACTTCCTCAAGACAATACTCTTAAAGGTCACTCACCCATTGCATGTTGGCACTGTGGGTATGTGGAAAGAAGAGACTCCTGGGTCAATTTCTCCACTCTTGGCTGTGGCATGCTATTTCAGTAACTGGTGATAGGAGGAACTCAGCAGCAGGGGGTCACACACAAGTATTGAGTTGTAGGGTGGATTCTTTTGGCACCTGTAAAGGTCTACCTTGAGTAACCCTAGACCCCAAAGATCCAATTCTTATATAGAAGATAAGAAAATTGAATCAGAAGCATGGTGGCATGAGACATCCCCTTAATCTCTCCCCTTGAAAGTATAATTTAAACAACTTTAATTCAACAAAGGATTCCTTGTGCAACACACAAATATATCTGAGAGATCTGCACATGAAAACATCTGAAGGTGGGTGAATCAGGGCAAACGAGAGGAAAGAAAGAAGAAGAGCAGAGACAGGTATCACAGATGCAGCCCAGAACTCACTGCCAGTCCCAGGAGAGGGGAGTAGTCAGGCCACAGGTGCACTCTCTGTGGCCTTGAGCATTCCTGCCTGAGTGATCAACATAAAATACGCGAGCACTTGGGGCAATACCTCAGGGCAAAGACAGAATACAGAAGTGTAACATCTGTGGCCTAGCAGCCATCACTTCCAGGCAGAAAAAAAAAGCCACAAAGCCTTACCCCAGACTCCCAGAGCTTGCCTCCCAACATCCTCCCATAGCTAGCAGCAGAACTCAGAAAACACTGTAGCAGTGAGTGTTGGGTTAAACAGTGGAATATCTACACTCCTGAGAACTAAGGAGATGGCTCCTGAGAAGCAGATGCAAAGTGCACTTAATCCCAGTGACGGGTGGAGATTCAGAGGCTAGGCAGCGGAGATCTGCCAGTCACCATTACTGCAGGAGAACAAAGACACAAACACACCAGCCTCCTCTCAAAGCCAACCCTGTTCCCACCATTTGCCATGGATTCCAGTAAGGGTACTTGGAACACCTCAGGCAGCCCAGCAATGCAGCTGGGATCAGAACCCCATAGCACACCACATTCTACCACAGGGGTGTTGCCCTGAGACCAAGGCAACCTGGTCAAATATATGTCCACCTCCCCAGGAAATGCAAAGCATCTTCTACCATGAGAATCCAGAACAGGGCAAGAGTAAATAAGATGATCCTGCACAACCTCCTGGAAAACAAAAGTAGGACACCTTGTATCAACCTACTATGTGGACATAAGAAAAGATGAAATAATGCCATCTGCAACAACATAGATAGAACTTGAGATTATGAAGTAATATAAGGCAGACAGAAACAATGAAGAACCATATGACTTCACTGATATGTGGAATATAAAACTGAAAGCAACAAAGGAACAAGACAAACAAAGAAACAAAAGCTCATAGACACAGACAATAGTTTAGTGGTTACCAGAGGGTAAGGGAGGTGGTAGAAGAGGGAAAAGGGGATCGAATACATGGTGATGGAAGGAGAACTTACTCTGGGTGGTGAAAACACATGCAATATATATAGATAATATATTATAGAAATATACACTTAAAACTTATATAATTTTGCTGACCAACGTTAACTCCAAAAATTTAATAAATAAAAAAACAATGTAAAAACCGAAAACATGAAAGTCCTAGATAAAACATAGGCAGAAAACTTTCAGACCTTGGTTTTAATAATATGTTTTCTGATATATAACATTGAGCAAGGGATAAAAAAGAAAAAAATTTGCATAACAAAGGAAACTGTCAACGAAATGAAGATGACCTACTGAACAGGAGAAGATATTCACAATGATACATCTCATTAGGGGTTAATATCCAAAATGTATTAAAAACTCATACAACTCAATACAAAAAATCAAAAAATCTAATTAAAAAATGGGCAGAAAACTTGAATAGACATTTCTCCAAAAAGGACACAAAGATGAACAATAGGCCTATGAAAAGATGCTCCGTGTCTGTATTTATCAGAGAAATGCAAATTTAAAGCACAGTGATATATTACCTCATACCTGTCAGAATGTCTATCATGAATTAATAATAAAAAACCCCAGCAAGTTTTGATGAGGATGTGGAACAAAGAGAACCCTGATGAACAGTGTGTTGGATTGCGAATTGTTGTAGCTACTATCAAAAACAGTTTGAAGTTTCCTGTAAAAATTAAAAATATTAATAGATCTACCTTATGACCCAGCAATTCCACTTCTGTGTATTTATCCGAAGAAATCCAAAACACTAATTCAAAAAGTTATATGCACCCCTATGTTCACTACACTACTATTTATAATAGCCAAGATATGTAAACAACCTAAGTGCCTATTAGTAACCTATTGAATAAAGAAGATGTAGTACATATATACAACCGAATGTTACTCAGCCATAAAAAATTAAATCTTACCATTTGCCACAACCTAGATGGACCTAGAGAGTATTATGCTAAGTGAAATAAGTCAGACAGACAAAGACAAATACCATATGATCTCACTTACATATGGAATCGAAAGAACAAAATAAATGAACAGGCAAAACAGAAACAGACTCATAGATACAGAGTACAAAATGATGATTGCAGATAAAAAAAGGGGTTTGGGAGACTGGGTGAAAAAAAATGAAGGGATAAAGTCATAAAAATTGTTTGTTAAAAATAATCATGGGGGGCCGGCCGAGTGGTGCGATGGTTAAGAACTGGCTTGGGACGCCAGAGGGCCCCGGTTCGGATCCCACATATGAGGGCCAGAGACACTGACCTCTACAGCTAAGATGCTGAACAACAGCTCAACCTGGAGCTGGGCTGCCATGAGTCGCCGACGATGGTGTAGGCTGCAGCCCCTGTGGCAGTGGGTTGCCATGGGCTACCGTGTGTAGCCAGCAGCCAGCGTGAGCTGCCCTCAAGCCGCCGTGAGTGGCTGTCCAGAAGCCGGCGACTGATCTGCCTCGCCCGGGAAGAGTGCAATGATGGTGCCAACTTGGGCCAGTGAAGCAACGTCCTCCACAACTAGACTGAAGAACAAAAGAACAGCAACTTGTCTGTTCCCCTTTCCCAAATTCCCCAGCGCTGTTCCCATACCCCCAATTCCCCAATAAAAATCTTTTTAAAAAATCACAGGGATGGAAAGTACAATATAGGGAACATAGTCAATAATATGGTAATAAATATGTATAGTGCTGGATGGGTACTAGTATAATCAGGGGGATAAGTTCATAAATTATATAAATGTCTAAACACTAGGCCATATACCTGAAACTAATATAATATTGAGTGTCAAGTATCATTGAAAAAATTGCTCAAAAAATGAAAAAAATGTTAAAATAAAAAGTGATGTAGAATAAAAAATGTTACTAGGAAAAAAGAAGATATTTAATAATGATAAAAAGTGTCGACTTCTTCCGGTAAGATGGCGGAATAGAAACACGCTGTGCCGACCACCTCCCAGGATCACACCAAAATTACAAATAATTTATAAGATATTCAACCTCAGAAGTTCCCTGCACCCTAGATGAGCAGAACCTCTAACCGAAGGACTTAAAGAAGAGTCCATGTCAACTCCGGTAGAAGGGGTGGAGATGAGAGAGGGCAAACCCCGTGAGGGACACCTCAGCAGTGGGGAGGCTTCTCCAGTTGGGGACGAGACCCTCCGGACCCACACCGCGCTCACCACCCCAGAGTTACGTTGCTGGGAAGAGGAGTTCTATGATAGCTGAAAGGAGAAAATAGTGAGGACGCTCTTTGCTCAGCTCGGTGAAGCAGAGGGCAGCTGGAAAACCAGTAGAGCTGGCAAACCGACTCGCTGGCTGGTGAGCACTCACCTGGTTCCTGGTGGACGGAGTGGCTTTGTGAGCGGGGCCCAGGAGTCTCCGGGAAGGACTGAACTGAGTGCCTTTGGCGCGGGAGCTAGAGGTTTTTGGGACCATTTTACCCCTGGTGTGGAGCTTGCACAGGAGTAGTGCACAGGAGGCCGCCATTTTTTCAGGGCTGGGCCCTCCCACAGAAGCTCAGGTCTGGGACCGCATTGGTCTGCTGGAATTGGTGCAGGAGTGCGTGTGTGCGTGTGTGCTTGCTTGCGTGCGCATGCGGCCTTGGATCCCCACCCTCCACACTGCTTGTGCTGCGTAGCCAGGGAAACGCCGGGCAAGCACGCTCCGACTACAACACACTGCTTATTGAGACCCGGAAGTGCGCGACTCGCCTTTGTTCCCTGATTTCCGCACTGCACATGCAGAGTTGTCTTGGTGGCAATTGGCTGTTGGGCTGCTTGGCCTGATCTTTGAGTAGCTGATTGGACAGGCTGAGAGAGGGAGCTTTCCTGGGAGTGTAGAGCTGCCAGCTGTGTGCCTGTGTGATTCAGCTGGGGCTTTCCAGTCGTTTGTGTGGGTTGGCTGCCGATGCAGGACTGCATGCTGATCTGACTTGGTGGGGGCCTCTGACCACACCCTGTGGTGCCTTGGGGGCCTGCCCCGCCCACCTAGAGCTGTGTTGCCAGGGGCACCCTGATCCCCTGGTCCCTGGCTCCTACCTCTGCAGGCCACAGGGTTTTTTGCAGCAGCAGACAGCCCGCAACAAACTCTGATGATTTTTGGTGGTAAGCATGGTTCCAGAACACACAGCAACTAATTGTGGGAAGCTTACTTCAAGTCTAGAGGGTGGTCGGTGCATGACGCACTGAGCCCTTCCCCCCAAGAGCTGGTGCTGAGTCGCCCAGAATCTCTCTATTGCTGAGCAAGTGGTCTGCAGATTAAAGTGGACAGAGAGCCCCTCCCCCACTTTTCTTTTTTTCTTTTTTTTTTTTACTTTTTTCCCCCTTTTTCTCTTTTATCTTTCTTTCTTTCTTTTTTTTTCTTTTTTATTTCTAGGTTATCTAAAACATTGAAGCAATCAGAGTGACAGCCAGAATGAAGAAACAAAGAAACATGTCCCAAGTAAAAGATCAGAAGAAACCTCAAGAAATGGAACTAAATGAAACAGAGTTATCCAACCTTTCAGAGACAGAGTTTAGAACACTGATGATAAGAATGTTTCAGGAACTTAAGGAGGACATAAAGAAGGATAC
>NW_017731759.1:377085-473546 GCF_001890085.2 Hipposideros armiger | reverse complement strand
AAATGTGAATGGATTAAATGCTCCAATCAAAAGACGTAGAGTGGCTGAGTGGGTAAGAAAACAGGACCCATGCATATGCTGTTTACAAGACACTCATCTCAGATCAAAAGACACACACAGACTGAAAGTAAAGGGATGGAATAAGATATTGCATGCAACTGGAAATGAGAAAAAACCGGGGGTAGTAATACTAATTTCAGACAATATAGACTTTGAAATGAAGGCTACAATAAAAGACAAAGAAGGACACTACATAACAATAAAAGGATCAATTCAACAAAAGGACATAACCCTAGTAAACATCTATGCACCCAACATAGGAGCTCCTAAATATATAAAACAGATTTTCACAGACATAAAGACAGAGATCAACAGCAACACTATGGTAGTAGTGGACTTCAACACTCCGTTGTCACCAATGGACAGATCCTCCAGAAAGAAAATCAACACCGAAACAGTGGCCTTCAATGACACTTTATACCAGCTGGATTTAATTGATATTTTTAGAGCATTTCACCCCAAAACAACAGAATATACATTCTTCTCAAGTGCACATGGAACATTTTCCAAGACAGACCACATGTTAGGACACAAAACCAGTCTCAATAAATTTAAGAAGATTGAAATCATATCAATCATCTTATCTGACCACAATGCTATAAAACTAGAAATCAATTATAAAAAGAAACCTGGAAAGCACACAAATACATGGAGTCTCAATAACATGCTACTAAATAGCGACTTGGTCAAAACTGAGATTAAAGAAGAAATCAAAAGCTATCTGAAGACAAACGACAATTGAAACACAACAAATCAAAATCTATGGGATGCAGCAAAAGCAGTCCTAAGAGGAAAATTCATAGCATTGCAGGCCTATCTAAAGAAACAAGAACAATCTGATATTAACAAACTATCTTTACACCTAACGGAACTGGAGAAAGAACAGCAAAACAAGCCCAAAGAGAGTACAAGGAAGGAAATAATAAAGACCAGAGCAGAAATAAATGAAATAGGGACCAAATAAACAATACAAAAGATCAAAGTAACCAAGAGCTGGTTTTTTGAAAAGATAAACAAAATCAACAAACCCTTAGCTGGACTCACCAAGAAAAAGAGAGAGATGACCGAAATTAATAAAATCAGAAATGGAAGAGGGGATGTGACAACAGATGCCACAGAAATACAGGAAATTGTAAGAAAATGCTACGAGCACCTATATGCCAACATATTTGACAATCTGGAAGAAATGGATAAATTTCTAGAAGCTTGCAATCTACCAAGTCTGAACCAAAAAGAAACAGAAACTGAACCAACTGATTACTACCAAAGAAATTGAGTCAGTAATCAACAAGCTTCCAACAAACAAAGTCCTGGGCCAGATGGCTTCACAGGCGAATTTTACAAAACATTCAAAAAAGAATTAATACCTATCCTCCTCAAACTATTCCAAAAAATACAGGAGGGAAGGCTGCCAAGCACATTTTATGAGGCCACTATTACTATGATCCCAAAGTCAGACAAAGATATTCCAAAAAAGGAAAACTACAGGCCGATATTCCTAATGAACATAGATGCAAAAATCCTTAACAAAATACTAGCAAACTGAATTCAGCATCACATTAAAAAGATCATATACCACGATCAAGTGGGATTCATTCCTGGTATGCAAGGTTCGTTCAATATCCACAAATCAATTAATGTAATACATCACATTAAAAAAAAGGAAAAATAAAAATCATATGATCGTATCAATAGATGCAGAAAAAGCATTTGACAAAATCTAGCAACTATTTATGACAAAAACTCTTAGCAACGTGGGAAGAGTGGGATCATATCTCAACATAATAAAGGCCATATATGATAAGCCCACAGCAAACATTGTACTCAATGGGGAGCAGCTAAAAGTTTTCCTCTTAAAATCAGGAATGAGACAATGCTGCCCAGTTTCACTACTTCTATTCAACGTAGTTCTGATAGTTCTGGCTACAACAATCAGACAAGAAAATGAAATAAAAGGCATTCAAATTGGAAAACAGGAAGTAAAATTGTCATTATATACAGATGACATGCTATCCAGCTAATAAAGCATATGAATTTACTGACCTTGTTATTGGTTTTGGAAGCACATCTATGCCAAGCTATTAGCAGCTATATAATTAAACAGAACACCACCCTCCTGGGCACTTCATTTCTATTCTTGATCAAGTTATTTTAAACTACCTCTTTCACATTAATTGGTGTCTATTCACTTGTACAAATTTGTTTTTAAAATTCAAAAGTGACATATTTTGGCTTATATTCTGAACTTTGTGCTTTGCCGTCTCTAATGTTTTATGTGCCCTTGTATTATTTTAATAGCCAGATATTTCATAATGTACAATATTTCTTTAGATGGCTTATTGTGTGTGTGTTTCACAGATATATCTGATGTAAGTTGGGTATCAGTAAGCCTAATTTCTAGTAAAATAAAAAGTATTTAAGTTGAGAACTGAATAGTCATATAGAAAGCAGGTATTTCTTCTAAGCTTAGTTTAAAACAGGTTTATATAGTTCTTTGTAATCATAGACCATGTATACATCATGCAAACATCTGAATAAAATGAAGAAGTTTTAATTGCATGCTCAAATGTAAGGCTAGATAATACCAACCAGCTAGAAATATCTGGAAGTCTGACCAAGATGTTCAACTTTCATACAGATGTTTGAAGTCACATAGTGACAGCCAAAGTTGATAACATCCAATGTCTGATTCTTATATGAAAAAAAACTTATCAAATTAATAATTATACAGTTAATAATATTTTGACAATTACTGTAGCAACACAATAAGAATTAAATAATTATTTTGGGGTGCTGATAAGTATATGGATCCTGCAATTAATTTTTCTTGAGGCCAAGAAACAGTGCAATCATCCCTGTGCCCTGGCCCCAAACCTCTCCTCTTAGTCATGTATTCCCATGGTCTAGAGATAGAGCAAGGATGGTAGACACTTATGATGGCATCTCAGAAAACAAATATTTAATCTCACTTGGTCTCTGAATTAGCGAAACACTTGCTACTGTACATCAATATGTAGTCTACATCCAGCTAGCTCATAAAGGTATTTGTGAAAAGCATGCAATTCAGTTCACTCACCCATCCTCAGAAGGTGTTTTATCCTAATTCACGATATGGAATTTCCAATTTTTTCTCCCCGTATATCCTCTTTGAACACTTTCATAACTGCAAGTAATTTCTCTTTAACATTAAAATTCCTTTTAGTGGACATTGCTATTCCCTGCCCTTTATAGCACTTGTGTATATATCTAACCAGTGACGATTTGCCTCTCAGCACCCTGTCCCTGCTCCAACTCTTGTTTCCAATAATTTTCCAGAGACTTAATTGTTTTTATTATTATTATTAGTTTCAGGTGTACACAGCAAAGTACTAGTTAATTGGCTTGTTTTATAAATGAACTGTGTTTAACCAAACAAAGGCCCAGTATCAACTCTCTTATAGTTTTTGCCTACCTTCAGGCCTTGGAAAACCCTCAGCTCAAATACACATACCAGCTCAGCTGGCTTATTGCCAAAGTACTCATCACTCCAATGTACACCGCATGTCAGCACAAATTCAAAATTATTCTACCCAGAATCCTTGGTATAGAATAAACTCTTAAATGATTAATCATAAAACACTTGAATAGAATAAATTGCTTGAATTTTATACCATCATACTGATGAGATTCATTCCCAGGTAAATTTTCCTGGAGAACTGCAATGAGAGTAAACTGGCACATGTTTTCACTTATATTTCTGTGTAGATAAGCAGGACAATTATTAATGAAACATGGAGTAATTAAATGAAATACTTATGGAGGAAAAGTATATATTCGTAGTAGGGGTATTTTGTATATGTAAAATATTCAGAGCTTTGAACAATCTATTAGTGTTCATTATCCTAAAAATCAATAGGAGGCTGTTGATTAACATCATTAATTGAATGTGATAAATTATGTTGACATGATATTCTATTGGAAAACCTTATTTGTGATTCTACAACATACTTATCAGTAATTTCAATAGAATTATTCAATACAGATTAACTACTTTCTTCAGTTTATTTATAACAAAACACAATTAACTCAATATCACATGAAGCATATTGTGTTCCCATACATACATTACCCTTAATGGGTTAAATGTAGCTTTTTAGCTTTTTGTAGTCTATAGAATTTTATGTCATTTAATTTTAGTTTTTCCCATATACTGCTATTTGGGGGAGAACATTTAGTTTTCCAAAAATCTATTGGAAGTGTTTTTATAACATGGAAAATAACTTGTTTTCATATTTGGTCTTTTGCCCATCTTTTTTCCCTAATGTTTTGGTGTAGAATGCTTTTATTCTTTGGTAGAATTCATGTTATATGTTTCAGGACAATAATTTGGTTATTGATACTTCATTTTACGCTTTATTCTGGCATCTGAAACTAGTATATTAATTAGATTTATTTTGAAGGCTTTGTGTAGATTCTTTTCTTACTTTATGTTTTTTGCCTTCATTTACAAGTAACTTCTGAAAGTCATGGTTAATTGTACTAGTTAATATGTAAAGAAGATTTCAAATATGACTGTACTTTGGGCATTTTTAAGTGTGTGCTACAAAACTGAATAGAGAATTTAAGTGACTATCTGAATACTTTACATCCCACAATTTCAGGTCTCAATTATCTAGATTTTTCAAAAACTTGTAACAAAATGATCCTATAGCTTCTGGTTAATTGCATCAATTCTTTTCATTTTGCATAAGCAGACAGCTTTAAAGTCACAAAATGCAAATCTGTTAAAAGCATATTTTCACTGTGTGAAAGATGTAAGCATTTGCATGTACTTTGGTCTCCAAGGCATTTTATAGTCATGCATAGGTAAATATATGAGGTCTGACAATTAAGATCGTCAACTCATCCTAGAAAAAGTACTCCCCTTGAGAAGCTATGCACTGATGAAAGTGCCTAGTCCATACTTCAAAGCAATTTTGGAATTCTTTTTCTGGAATGACCATCAAAGTTGTTTTCATATTACCCTTGATGTCCTGAATGTCATCAATAATCTTCATTTCAATATTTCCTTTATTTTTGTGTAAAGAAAGAAGTCACTGGGGGCTAGATTAGGTGAGTAGGGAGGGTGTTCCAATACAGTTATTTATTTACTGGCTAAAAACTCCCTCACAGACAGTAACTTGTGAGCTGGTGCATTGTCAAGATGCAAAAGCCATGAATTCTTGGTGAACAGTTCAGGACATCTATTTCAAGAAGCCTTTTCAGCACTTCCAAATAGTAAACTTGGTTAACTATTTGTCCAGCTGGTACAAATTCATAATGAATAATCCCTCTGACATCAAAAAAGGTTAGAAACATCATTGCAACAAGTTCATGAACTTAATTGTCAGACCTATAAGCATGCATATAACTATTATCATCTACGCTTTTCTCATGCATGCATTTTCCACATCATACCAGTACAGTAGTTCCTTTTAGTAATTGAACTAAGAAATCCTTTCAAACATTCCAGATCATTTATTATTAATCTAACCAGTATGATCTATATTTTCCTTAATGCTGATTTTCCTGAATACACTACTGGTGGGAATGTAAATTGTAACAGCCACTATGGAAACAGTACGGAAGTTTCTCAAAAATTAAGAATAGAATTACCATACAACCCAGCATTCCCTCTTCTGGGTATCTACCCCCAAACTGGAAAACATTTATCTGTAAAGATATGTGCTCTGATGTTCTTTGCAGCTTTATTTACAGTGGCCGAAATGTGGAAACCATCAAAGTGTCCTCCCATAGATGATTGAATAAATAAGATGTGGTACACATATACAGTGGAATATTACTTGGCCATAAGAAAATATGAAATACTGACATTTGCGACAGAAATTATCATGCTAAGTGAAATAAGCCAGACAGAAAAAGTTGAGATCATGTGACTTCAGTTATATGTGGGATATAAAACTGAAAGCAACAGATAAACAAGACAAACAAAAACTCATAGACACAGACAACAGTTTAGTGGTTACCAGAGAGTAATAGGGAGGGAGGTTGGAGAGGAGAGTAAAGGAAGTCAAATATATGGTGATGGAAGGAGAACTGACTCTGGCTGGTGAACACAATGTGATATATGGATGATGTATTACAGAATTGTACACCTGAAACTTATATAACTTTACTAACCAATGTAACCCCAATAAATTTAATAAAAATACATAAATGAAAAGTAACTTTAAAAAATTTTCTAAGTCATTCTGCAATTTACACATTTTTTTGTAATAGCCTACCTACTAGTGACACACATAACTGTTTCCTCTGAACAGATTTAATTTTTAATTTTTCTGAATCAGTGTTAACCAGGAAAAAGGTAATTGTCGTCAAGAGTATTGAAAGTGTCAGAATATCCTTCAATGTAAAAGCTGTTAGAATCTGTGCAAAAGTAATTATTGAAACTCTATTCAACTGTAATAATAACCTGCCACTGATGACAGCAATTACTGGGAAAGTGTAATAGAAATCAAAGGAGCATTTTTCTCTGACAAGTACATTTCTAACAAGGTTTACATTGGCTGAATAGTGTTGACAATGATAATGTGCTGTATCATTCGTAATCATGGCTGGCATGATGTTAGAGTTTGAACTGTTCACTCTTAGAGACAAACTAATTGCTTGTTTTATTTGACACTGTACAGGATCCTGGTATATAGGAATATATATTTTAGATGAATAGAGGTTAAGTGTTATGCTTTTTCACCTGTTTTACATCTTTTCTAAGTGCAGGTTTTAAGTACATTTTACTTCAAATAAAAGAAACTAATTGCAATTAAGCGATGGTGGCAAGGCAAACTTCTAAGATTTTTCAAAGGTTTAGTAATCTATAATAAGGTAAAATTATGGATTCTTCTTCCAATTCTAACCTTTAGCAGTGGTCATTTTTACTATCACAATTCTTGGTGATGATTCCCACCATATCTTGAAGAAGCACCACTTAGACTCCTTTAGAGAAAATTCTCTAACATCATCAATAAATAATAACAACAAAACCTGCTGGAACTGTGAGGTGGCTTATTTTGTTAAAAATAGATGTTAAAATACACAAAGGTAAGTGATTTCTTTTCCTCTGAAAAAATAAAACACAAAATAATTTAAAAATATATAATTCAGCTTTCACAAAAGAACTGTATTAAAGGTATAAATTGCATAGAAGTTTACAAAGAACTATTTAACCTTTGTTATCTTGTTGAATTGAATTAGATTTTCTCCAATAGTCTGAAAATATAAGTAACAACATTGTAGGAGAGAAACAACACAAAAATTTATTTGGGAGTGATCATGTGCCTGTGTATCTTGATATCCAGGACCCAAAATAATATCGTGAATAAGAATATCTACTGCTTAAGTTTGACACTAGGCTCAATTTTCCAGGAGAAAATATTAAAAACAAGCTAATGGAACTGCTGCATGTCACTATTTTTCTTTGTTTTAGACTTGACTCTGGAGTATGCCCACTGCATTAAGCTCAGTACTTGTTAATAAATGAATAAACAACACTCAATTCAAGTTATTGAGCACCTTTGGTATATGAAACCATACAGTAGGCTTCAGGGGCTACCAAGAATACATAATATGCATCCTTCACATTCAAGGAACCTCTAGACTTCTCTCCAAAGCAAAAGAAGAGTAAATCAACTGTCTTGTGAACTCTAAGGTCAAATAGTGGGGATTCGCACATTCACTTTAATAACATTAGCTTCTACACCTTCTTTCACTATTAATTGTCTCTTTACTGGTTAGAAGAACAAGCATAATAAACCTTGATGAAAAGAATCTTTCAGTTGAATTCAGGACTCCACGTTTTTGAAGAGCAAGATTTAATAAGACATAAAGTAAAACCAAGATTTCTCTATATTTTTTAAGCAATTGCATGTAAGAACAGAGACAATAATTGCTCTTTCCTTCTTTAGCATAACATGAATTACAGATATGGAGACAAAGGTCAACTAGGGACTAGAAAATCTAAATTTTATTCTGATTTGTGGTAACTATCATTATATGAATTGAGGCGTATCATAAATTGCTGAGACTTGATATCTTAATCTGTAAAATGGAATATTAATATCTAATGTGTCTACTCTATACAATCGTTTCAAGAATCAAGAAAGATAGTGCATATTAAATTACATTCTAAATTATGAAGTACCTTACAGCTATAATGAGATGTTATCATTTTACACTTGGAGAACTGGAGTTGTGCTCTGAAAGTAAATAATTTGCTTATGCACTTTTGGAAGATGCCAATTATGTTATGACCCACCTAGAATTTTTTAACCCTGAATTACATATAAAGTACAGTGTCCAAACACCCAAAACTAAGAATATGTGCAAGAAGAAATCATATTTTGAGATTCAGAAATGGTCATATGTATTAATGACATGCTATGTAACCCACTTTGCATCCATGGCCACTGAACAGAAACCACTGATTGACGAAAGGAGACTTTGATAGTGTCCAAGAAATCAAGGCCTTCTTAGTATCCTCTGTACTACCCAGCATGTATCAATTTTTATCAAATCTTATTTAAGGACAGATACTCTGTTTGAAAAAACATTTACAGGATAGAACAAATTATTTCTTGATAGAATACACTTACAACAGTGGTATCCATTATATCCTCAAATTGTAAATGTTCAATGAGGTAAACTCACGTTTGTTTCTCGAAGAAATATTTAGGATGAATTAGGCAAAACAGATCTTTTCCTGAATTTAGTTTGCAACTGATGTACTTTTTCTCAGCTTCTAACAATAACACAAAACAAAAATGGCTGTGCCTCTGCCCTAGTGTATTTTGTGTGTGGGTTTGAATGAATTAATTCTAGGAGGAATTTGAAATTTGGTCTAATTACTTGTTTACAGTCTCAGTGAGCCAAAACCATCCAAAGATTCTTTTAAGTAGACATATATAGAGATAAGAAAAAATCAATTAAATTAAATTTGAGGCTCTTAGAAATAAGTTGTTCAGTTAGGGGGTTGGATTTTTTCTAATATATTGCTACTGTGTATTGAAATTCATCCTATTTAATCTTGGTTGCTCCTTTCTGTTTCATAGATAGTACACAGCATGTACTTTATTGTTGTGATATATCAACAATGTTAATCACCCCCTAAAATCATCATGTACTCAAATCATTTTCGTTCTTCTGCTCCTTTGATCCAGGCTGATTGTGCCAAAGCCCAGCAGGAAGGGTTCTTTCATAGCCTGAGACATTAGCTTTAAGACTGTTATTATTGGAGGCATGTACATGTTAGATAATTCAACAGATAGTTCATTTTCACTGAGGCCTGCCTAGTTCTTTATGTAGAAAGTCTGAGAACTACGGCACTAGACATTAGAAATCCTTGGCTGCATTTAAAAAAAAGTTTTATAGTATTTCCTGCATTGCCATGCAAGGACAGGAAAACAGGAGTAAAAACTAATAACGATTAAATGTATTCCATCTTTCAAGTGTGGTTTTTTTCTCAAAACCTGAGTACTAATCACCTACATTAGAATCTTTTGGAGTATTTGTTCAAAACTGGATGTTTCATTGTTACATGTTGAAAGTTTTCATTTTAACTTTGCAAATTCGATTAATTTGGAGGATCTGGAACCATAACTTCTTAAGCAATTTGAAAGCAATCCTCTGTATAAACCAAATACAACCAGTGAATTGTTCAATAGTTAACAAATATTTTGCAAAGGCAGTGGGGTAACACAACAATATACTTCTTTAGTGGAGTTTGCAAAGTTATCAATAGAATAAAGTTATTACCCCGAGATAGTACTATCTATGAAAAAATTATTCTCTATTTCTTTTTTTTAAATTAAAGTTTATTTGGGTGACAATTGTTAATAAAGTTACATAAGTTTCAGGTGTACAATTCTGTAACACATCATCTATATATCACATTGTGTGTTCACCACCCAGAGTCAGTTCTCCTTCCATCACCATATATTTGACCCCCTATACCCTCATCTACAGTCCCCTCTCCCCCTACCCTCTGGTAACCACTAAACTATTGTCTGTGTCTATGAGTTTTTGTTTCTTAATTTGTTTGTCTTGTTCCTTTGTTGTTTTCAGTTTTAAATACCACATGTCAGTGAAATCATATGATTCTCAGTTTTTTCTGTCTCACATATTTCGCTTACCATTATAATCTCAAATTCCATCCATGTTCTCACAAATGGCACTATTTAATCTTTTCTTATGGCAGAATAGTATTCCATTGTATATATGTACCACATCTTCTTTATCCAATCATCTGTTGAAGAATGCTTTGGTTGTTTCCATGTCTTGGCCACCATAAATAAACCTGCAATGAACATTGGAGTGCATAAATCTTTACAGATAAATGTTTTCAGACTTTTTGGGTAGATAGCCAAGAGAGGGATTGCTGAGACATATGGTAATTCTATTCTTAATTTTTTGAGGAACCTCCACACTGCATTCCATGACTGCTGCACCAATCTGCATTCCCACCAACAGTGTATGAGGGTTCCTTTTTCTCCACAGCCTCCCCAACACTTGTTATAATTTGTCTTGATGATAGCCATTCTAACTGGTGTGAAGTGATATCTCATTGTGGTTTTAATTTGCATTTCTCTGATGATTAGTGATGTTGAGCATTTTTTCATATGTCTATTGGCCATTTGTATGTTCTCTTTGGAGAAATGTTTATTCAGGTCCTCTGTCCATTTTTTAATTGGATTGTTTGTTTATTTTGTTGTTGAATTTTATGAGTTCCTTGTATATTTTGGATATTAGTCCCTTATCAGAGATGTTGTTTGCAAAAATCTTCTCCAATTCAGTTGGTTGCCTCTTTATTTTGTTGATGGTTTCTTTTGCTGTGCAGAAGCTTTTTAGTTTGATTTAGTCCCATTCATTTATTTTAGCTTTTATTTTCCTTGCCTTTGAAGTTAAGTTCATAAAATCTTCTTTGAACCCAAGTTCCATAAGTTTAGTACCTATATTTTCTTCTATGCAGTTTATTATTTCAGGTCTTATGTTTAGGTCTTTGATCCATGTTAATTTTCAAACATGGTGACAGACAGCCATCTAGTTTCATTCTTTTGCACGTGGCTTTCCAATTCTATCAGCATCATTTATCGAAGAGGCTGTCTTTTCTCCATTGTATATTTTTGGCTTCTTTGTTGAAATTTATCTGTCCATATTTACATAGGTTTATTTTTGTGTTGTCAATTCTATTCCATTGGTCTGTGTGTCTGTTTTTCTGCCAATACCATACTGTTTTGATTATTGTTGCTCTGTAGTACAAGCTGAAGTCAGGGAGTGTGATACCCTCAGCATTATTCTTTTATCTTAGGATTGCTTTGGCTACCCAGGGTCTTTTGTTGTTCCATACGAATCTGATGATTTTTTGTTCTATTTCTTTAAAAAATGCCATTGGGATTTTTATGGAGATTGCATTAAATCTGTATATTCCTTTGGGTAATATGGCCATTTTAACTATGTTGATTCTTCAATCCATGGACATGGAATATCTTTCCATTTTGTTGTGTCTTCTTCAATTTCTTTAAAAGGTGTCTTATAGTTTTCAGCGTATAGGTCTTTCACATCTTTGGTTAAGTTTATTCCTAGGTATTTTATTCTTTTTGTTTAAATTGCAAAAGGAATTTTTTAAAATTTATTTTTCTGAGGTTTCATTGTTAGTATATAGGAATGCAATAGACTTTTGTATGTTGATTTTGTAGCCGGCAACTTTACTGTATTTGTTTATTGTTTCTAATAGCTTTTTGGTGGAGTCTTTAGGGTTTTCCATTTATAGCATCATGTAATTGCAAAAAGTGACAATTAAACTCTTTCATTCCCTATTTGGAGGCCTTTTATTCCTCATAGTTGCCAATTTTTTTGTGTGATGTGAGCACTTGGAATCTAATCTTCTAGCACATTTTCAGTAATCAATACAGTATTACTAACTATAGTCATTGTACTGTACAACAAAGTTCTCTAGACTTACTAATCCTACATAATTGGAACTCTGTACCCTTTGACTATCTCCCCATTTCCTTCAACCCTGTAGCCCCTGGTAACAACCATTCTAATCTCTGCTTATGAATATCTGACTTTTTTAGATTCCACATATAATTGAGATTATGTAAGATTTGTCTTTTTGTGCCTGACTTATTTCACTTAGCATAATGTCCTTCAGGTTTGTCCATTGTTGTCACAGGTGGCCAAAATTGAAATATCTTTAGGTTGGTCCAGGAATCTGAATTTTTATATATATGGACACAGAGATAGATAATTCTCAGGATTACTGTACTACTTCTACTGTGATTATTGGGAGATGAAGACTGATACTACAGGGCCGGCCGAGTGGCGCGATGGTTAAGAACTCGCTTGGGATGCCAGAGGGCCCCGGTTCGGATCCCACATATGAGGACCAGTGACACTTCCCTCTACAGCTAAGATGCTGAACAACGGCTCAACCTGGAGCTGGGCTGCTGTGAGTCGCCGGCGACGGCGTGGGCTGCAGTCCCTGTGGCAGTGGGTTGCCATGGGCTACTGTGTGTAGCCAGCAGCCAGCGTGAGCGGCCAGCAGCCGCAGTGAGCGGCCGTCCAGAAGCCAGCGACTGATCTGCCTCACCTAGGAAGAGCGCAACAATGGTGCCAACTTGGGCCAGTGAAGCAACATCCTCCACAACTAGACTGAAGAACAAAACGACAGCAACTTGTCTGTCCCCCTTCCCCCATTTCCCCAGCACTGTTCCCATCCCCCCAATTCACCAATAAAAATCTTTAAAAAAACCCCAAAAAACAACAACAACAAAAAAGACTGATACTACAGTTTATTTAGAAAAGTGCCTATATAATGAAATGTGAGGCTACTCATTACAGCCCTGACCAAAATATTTTATCTTCCACATAGTTGTAGCACACAGAAGTCTACCATTTGAAATGTATTCTGGTGGATCTTTAAAGCCTTTAAAGTCATTCAGCAATTTTTTTACTGAGTGCTACTATGTGTCACAAATTGTTCTAACTCAATCTTTTAGTATTCTCTATCAAAGTACAAAGAAACTTGTGTGAACACATTTATAATCTGTATCAGCTAGTAGGCGAATATAATAGTATTTATTTAGCACTTATTGTGTGTCACAGACTCCTCAAAGTGCTTTATATGTAAGTGTCAACAGTATTGCCCAACAATTTTATTGTGGATATTATTATTAATATCACCATTTTATAGACAAAGAAATTAAGGCAAAGAAATGTTAAGTAACTTCTCTAAGACTACACAGTAAGTGACACAGCTAGGATTCAAATTTAAGATGTGTGTCACCCAGGCTCCTCCTCTTATTCACTGTGCTAGACTGAGATGGTCAAATGTCTTTTCTCTGGAGCTAAGAATATGGTCTTAAAGATATAGGATAGGGCCTGGCCGAGTGGCTCAGTTGGTTAAGAGCTTGCCCAAGAGTGCAAGCTCTGAGCAACAGGGTCACTGGTTTGATTCCCACATGGGCCAGTGACGCTGCTTCCCAAGCTGAGCTGCCAACGGGTGGCAGGATGGCTCAGCTGGTGAGAGCACATGCTCCTAGTAACAAGGCTGCTGGTTTAAATAGTGGGCTACACCCACCCACAACTGAAGACTGAACTCGGCACCTTGAGCTGAACAGTGCAACTGGACTTGGAGCTGAGCTTCCTGCACCCTCCACAACTAAGACTGAAAGACAGCAACATGGCTGTTCCTCTACCCCAATTCCCTAATAAAATCTTTAAAAAAAAAGAAAAGAAAGAAATAGGATAGCTTTGTAATTGCTATTGAGGTTAAGGTAGAAAAAATGAGCATAGAGAAACAAAAACAGGAAGTGGAAGGGAATCAAATCTAAACTTAGTCTTTCTTACTTATCACCTTGCTGGTCCTGATTGTGAAGTCAGAACAAACCATCTGCCTCTTTATAATCACAATGAGAACAATGATTCCTCAAATTTGTGTACCACTTAATTTATAAATTCTTTTTATACTGTTTCTTTCATTTGAATATCATAATTCTGTGAAGTATGCAGCATTGGCATCATTATATTTACTCTGTAGATGCATAAACTGAGGCACACAAAGAATATATATATCAAAGTTACACAGATAATTTTGTGGACCCTGAGAAAGAAGATACCTACCTAAAAAGGCTCCTGGAGGCCAACTGGGCTCAAGTTTAAAAGCAGGGCCTAGCAACCATTTCTAAACAGGGGCCTCTCATACAAACTGCACTTCAGGGAGATGCCTGCACTGAACTTCCTACCTCCCACACTGAAATGTCTGTTTGCACTGTGTTCCTGACATCTGAGTCACTCCTTATGAAGGAGTGCCTTGAATTGTATTTCAACCAATAGGACTAAGACTTTCCCAGTCCAATCAGAGCTGCACAGCTATATCCCCATCAGCATCTTTACCAACCAGTCACAGCTGCTCCATTCTGAACAGTCACGACAGCGTCATTTGAACCAATCAAACTGCAAGGATTTGGAGTCCTCTTTTGCATGGGGATGAATCGATTAGAGACCAGGGGCAGGAACTTCTGTCTATAAAAGCCAGCCCCTGTGTTTCTTTGTCTATGTAAGGGAGGAACACACTTTCCCTTTCCATTAAAGACTGAATTTCCTCAGCTGAAGCTGAAACACTGAAAATGAAATATCAAAGATGCCAGACCAGAGTGGAGAAGAGTGGGTGGAAGAGAGCACACCTGTCTATCCAGAGTGGGGCCTTGCCCCATGGCTGCCTCAAAGCCATGCTGTTCCACAGCTGTGCTATTTCTTAATTGAGATGTAACACTATTGAGCTGTTCTCACAGCTGTGCTATATCACAATTGAGCTATTTGCACTTAATATAGTTTCCTTCTTCACTGAACCCCAAATTGGGGATTCCTGTTGGCATTGAATTGGCTGACAGTTTCAATCTAATTATTTAGACTTTAGTCTAATTTTTGTAAATCCTTTGATATATTTAGTATAATTTTAGCCTGATCCAAACAGGATAAAAGCAAGGTAAAAGATTGGTGGAAAAAGAACATAAAGTTTGCTGAATTTTTCTTAACCTTGCCAATAAATCCTGGGAAGCAGAGGAGAAAGATTAGATCTGACACGTGATATAACCTGAAGGCATCACCATTCCTTACATGCTATTAATGGTAGCTAAGTCTTACCCTTCCTTGAGAATTTATATAAAACCTCATATTTCCATTTTCATAACACTATCATTCTTGCTTTGTCTTCTCCAGTTTGACTCTGAGAATAATATTTAAAATTAAAAAAAACACAAAGAAGATTCTTGCTTCATCAATTTTGGTGTCCCACATGAGAGCATGAAAATGTCAGCACTTAGGGCAAAGCTAGAGAAACTTGCAAACCTACACAGCTGAAGTAGGGTTCAAGATGGAGGGGAGACTATATGATATGTAAATCTGAGCCATAGTGAAGAGACAAAGGAACTGAACTTGCTCAAATGTTGAAAATAGTGACACATATGAAATCATCCCAAAATGCTTCTTGGGACCTTTTCTGTTTTGAGGCTTTACCTTTTATAATGAGGGGACACTAGGAAATTAATAATATTTGTCAATTTCCAGGAGATAAGTGCTTTTGTCTCAGTAGAATGCTACTCAAATTTACAATTAATATCACTAAACAAAATTCTACAGTATTGGTCCAGGTAATATTAACCTTTGTATTGCCCACATAATAAAGAAATTCACATTCCAACATATGAGTATGTAGTAAGCAACAATCAAAAGTTCAAGGCTTCCTGTGAATATATTCTAAGTGTGAAAATATTGGAATGGAAAGAAAAAACTGACTCTGGGTGGTGAATACATAATGCAATATATAGATGATATATTATAGAATTGTACACTTGAAACCTATGTAGTTTTGTTGACCATTGTCACCCCAATAAATTTTAATAAAAAAATAAGTCGTATTTCTGCAGAGTAGTTAACTAATTCTTAAATGAATCAAAGAGAAAATTCAGACAACTTCACAATCCATCATTTCTGCACATCATACTATTTGAATAAATATATTCAAATTATACAATCCCTGTTTTTCATGGTGGCCATGCCAAATTGACTGTTATATAAAATAAACATTTGTTTATTAAGTATGTATTACAGACAGAGTTCTCTGTTAATCTTAGTACCAGTGATGCAACACGAAGTATCACTCATATTAGTTCTCATACCGGAGGCCTTGGAAGGGACACAGTAAATTTAAAAAGAACTGTTGCTATTCCAAACCTAATAAAACATGTGGACATAAAACACCATAGTACACAATGTTACTTAAATGCATGGAGAGCTCCAGAGAACACAACATTGTTATGTCACTTAGAAAATGTAACTATATCAGTAAAATCTATGGCTGTAGGGGGAATTGTAACTTAAACCAGATAACATCTATAGGGTGTCATCATGGCCATGAACACTAAGTGAAAGACAAAGGAAATGACATTTCATAAGCAGTGCAATCTTTAGTCATTAGCAAAGGACTCTGGAGAAGATCCGTTAATGAACATTACAAGGAAATCCAATGAACATACTAGAAAAACCCACCGAGTACCTGAAAAGTACTGGGTACTTGTTTGTACTGGGAAAGTTTACTTTAAAAAGGTGTGGAGTTCATGCACTAGCAGAAATGGTGAGACAAAGATAATATTATTAATATGCCCTCATTTTTATTATTTACCTTAGTCTTCATGGTCTGAGGAAAAAACGTATTATTGGGAAATTGCCAATTAGTCACCAAGTCCTAATATGTGTCTTTGGTAGCTTCTTCCATGTCTTTCCATTCTTCTCCATTTCTCCTGCGCATGCTCTAATTCAGGCCCTCTTCAATTTTGACTTAGATTACTATAACAAGCTGTTAAACAGCTTTTTCCTCCTTTCTGTCTTCCCTTGATCGAATCTATTTTGAACATTTTCAGCTCAGTGACTTTCAATTATTCCCCACTATTTAGAGGATAAAATAAAAATAACTTGAACATCTTTTGAAACCTGAAACAACTGTTACGTTATTCTTACCTTTTTAGTATAATTTCCCACAATTTTCATAAATACACAATTCTGTTTAAATTTGTCTTCAATGACCTCCTTCTATTTGCTAAATTCAATTCTCAGTGTTTTTCTTCTTGGTATCGTTACAACACTGGCACTGTTGTTCACACCCTCCTGGAAATTCTTTCCTCCTTTGGATTTGCACTATACAGAAGCACCTCTTTAATTTTGTGGCTTTTGCTTTTTGGTCTCCACTGCTGACTCTTCATTATCATTCCCTATTTGTAGACATTGAGCAGATGGTCTTCAATTTTACTTCAAAGAGGTAAATTGAAGTCATCAGACAGAAAATTTTCTTTAACATACTTTTACAATATTGTATTGTACACTTAAAATTTTGCTAAGAAGGTAAGAAAAGAGACCTTTCTTTAACTTTCTGCTACAAAATGTTCCAACATTCGTACATCTGCACCCATCCTTTTCTTTACATATATTACATTGAAGGAGTAATACCAGTTCTTATCTAAGGTCAATTACTCTAAGTTCAGAATCATATTCCTTCCACATTCTCAGTGATACACAAACCACTTATACTAAAGTATTAATATAATATTTATCTTATACTAAACAGTTACCTTATTATGTACTTTAATCACCCCCACTCCAGGGTTCACATTGCACATAGGCCTAATAAATGTTCTGATAATACTTTTTAAAAAATTTCCCCTCTTGCTCTTGTATATTCAGCTTCTCTTCTTGACTGTATCTTTCTCATATACATTTTTGCATGGTCATATGTCTTTTAAAATATACAAATAAACAAAAATAAACCCTATATATCACTCTGAGGATCTGACCCTCCACCACCAATGTGTATAAATTAGACTGAATCAAGTGGCTTAAGTTGGGGCTAGTCAGCATTTCACTTTTCCTCTATCCCTTATATCAGCAGGGCCCAACAAGGAGCTGAATATAATACACAATAAAAAAAGTCCAATTAGAAAATGTACAAAGTTATAAACAGTAATTTTACCAAAGAAGATATACAGATGGCAAGTATGCACACAAAAAGATATTCAGCACCATTAGTGATTAGGGAAATAACAATTAAAATCACAAAGAGATATCACTACATATCTATCACAATGGGTAAAATTTTAAAAAAGTGTTGTCAACATCAAATTCTGGTGAATATGTAGAAAAACTGAATCACTGACATATTGCTGGTGGGAATGTAAAGTGTTACAGCCAGTCTGGAAAACTGTTTGGAAGTTTCTTGTACAACTAAATATAAAACTGTCATACAACCCAGTAATTGTACTTTTGGGCATTTTTTCACAGGGAAATGAAAACTTGTATTCACACAAAATCCTGTACATGAATGTGCATAGTAGTTTTATTTGCAACAGCCCCCAAATGGAAGCAGCTTAGATGTTCTTCAACAGGTGAGTGGTTAAACAAATTGTGGTACTTTCATACTATATAACACTACTCAGCAATAAAAATTCATAAACTCTTCATTTTCACAACTTGGAGGAATCTCCAGGATTCATTCATCTGGTATAAGTATTGCTATCCCAGCTTTTTTTTTTAAACAGAGCCCAGAACAAAGTCTGTATAGTAACATTCACTAGGTGTCAGTGTTTGACAAACCGCCTTGCCAGCATCACTAGTGGAATGTTCATGTTGGCACAAGTTGTCTATGGAAAATGCAATTAGGAAAAAGTTGTGTGAATGGCAATTAGAAAGTGAATAACCAGCCTTATTCCTTTTATTCAGATTACCCTTGGCTACTAAACTAGAGCCCTACTGGAAACAATTTGCAGAATGTCACAGTAGCCTCTGTAGTGCATTGTCTGCATAGAGGGTGGGAAGATCAAGCCAGGGGTTTCTTCTGTGCTTCCCCACTTCCTCTTCCTGCCACTTTCTTCCCTTTTTTCTGGATATCGTCCTGTCACTGCAATGGCCATTAAGTCAAGGCTTCCTTCCTTGGCCAGAGGCCAAGACGAGGAAAGCCCCTTCTAAGGGTGGCATTTTAACATGAATTGGCCTTGACAAACATGGAGCTGTTTTCAACAGAGAGGTATTACTATCTGCCCCATTTGTGACTGGTAAAGTACCAAAGAAATTCATTTCTTATTTCATTCAGTTCATTTAATCATCTATGAGGTATGGAACACTTTTAGTGTGCCAGACACACTGATCTGGGTTCAAGGGAAATAACAGTCAACATCCCTGGCTCCATGGATGTTGCTTTCCAGTTAAGGAAGACAAAATAAACAGAAAAGTAAAATCCATAGTATGTTAGATGTTTATACATGCTATGGAAAAAAATAAAGGGAAAGGAGAGAGTGAGTTCCTGGTGTGGAAAGTGGCTACAAATGTATTATGATGGAACACGTCACTGAGCAGGTGGCACATGGACAACAACCTGAAAGGGCAGAGAGAGCAGGGCCTACCTCGGGAAATGGCATCCAAGCAGAGGAACTGGCAAATGTGACAGCCTTGAAGGATGAATGTACTTAGTGGGTTCAATAAAGAATCAGGGTCTGTGTGACTGGAGAACACTAGAAGATGAGATTAGAGAAGTGAAGGGGAGTGGAAGGGTGTACAACATCAAGGGCCTTTAGGTTGTTGTAAAGATGGGAATCTACTCTGGGAACCACTGGAACGTTTTTTGAACAGAGAATTAATATGAGCTGACATAAGTTTAAAAGATGATTGTTGAGGACATTCTCCAGGGGTCAGTGTGTGAACAGACAAGTTAGGAGGCTGTTACAATAATTTAGGCTAGGCGGTGAGATTCAGGTGCTAAGAAATAAAAAAAATTCAGGATATATTTTGAATGCGTAACTTAAAAGGACTGGCTGGTGATTATTTCTGGAGTGTGGGAAAAGAGAGGAGTCTAGATAATGCAAAAGATGTCGACTTGGGCAACTGGCATTTTCATTTCCTTACAATGACCTGGCAGAGGGCCAGGCAGGGTGATGTGGTGGTGGTTGGGTTGGGGGGAGGAAAGGAGCAGCAGTTAGGTTTTGCACCTGTTAATTTTCACATGCCTCTTAGATATCCAAAAGAAGATGATGTGTAGGAAATCTGATACACAAGTATAGAGCTCAGGGAAATGGTCCAGGCTGAGGACATACATTAGGGAATTGTCAGTGTACAGATGAAATTTCAAGCCCTGAGATGGGCAAAAATCAGCAATGAAAGGAGGGTAGACAAAGAAGAGGTGACGTGCATGTTAGTGAAGACCTCAGTCCTTACTGAGTCCTGGGACACTTCACCATTTAGAGTGGGGGCTACAGGAAAGAACCAGTAAAAGACACTGAGAAGGAATGGCCAGAGAGGCAGGATCAACAATTGGAGTGCGTGGTATCCTGGAAACCAAGGGGAAGGGGTGCTTGGGGAACAGTGAATGGTCAACTGTGGATTAAGGAGCCAGAAGCAACTAAGGCCAGTGGGGTGAGAAAAGAGTTTCCAGACCCTAAGTTAGGTATCTTCTAGTACGGCCCTTTCATTATTGTTGGGGTCCACATACAGTGGCTATCTGAGACACTGCTAATTTGGAAACAAAAGTATCTTTGTTTTGCTTAATGTTGCTTCCTTCTGACTCTATAACTTCTGCCACTTTTACCCCTTTGCCTTACCGATACTTATGTGATTGCATGCACATGTGCAACAAGCATATGCAAGCTTGTGTACACACACGCATGCACACACACACTGAGTTATGTCTGGGAATCACTTGTGCTTATGAGCAAGTCCTGAGAGTCACTGCAAGGTACCCCTCCCTCTTCTGTATTTCATGGGAATGGATGTCTGCTACCACCATCAGCCTCAAAGATGAGCCATACATAACGTGTTAAGAGTCCCCAAGGTATTAGAGATAAACCTTAATTAAAGAGGAGGGGAATGTAATATTATTATGATTAAGGATTTGATTTCAGTTAATATTTAATTCATGACATCATTACTTCTCCAAAAACATGCTAAGCCAAAATGTTTTGCTTGCTTGTTTGCTACTTATTCCTCATATTCCTTCTCATCCTTATTTTGTAATATCATCCAATTTCATGTAAATATTCTAAAAAGATTGTGGTAAACATATAAAATATTTAATTCACTTAAAAATAAATGTGGTACAGGAGCCAACCTGAAAGTGCTCATGAAGGCAAAGAATGGAACAATTTGGGCAAGAAAATAAATGATGATAGTATTGGGTTATAATCCACAGAGTAAAATAAATCTCCATGAGGCCATACTGTAAATTAATGTGATCATCACATAATTGAATCAAATAAATCAATAGATTTTTGGGAGTGTTATATGAATAGTACTGAGAAATAAATCTTCTGTATCTTGCCTTTTTTCATTTAATATTTTATTTGGAAGATAGATGATATAGATAGAGATAGATATAGATATAGATAGAGATAGATGATATAGATATAATTTGCCTTGCTGTTTCTAACTGATGCATAGTATTTCACCAGTGTACATATGCCTCCCTTATCTTTTTTAAATTATTTTTTGTTGTGAAATACACATTTTTAAAAATTAGTTTCAGCTGTACAACACAGTGCACTAGTTATACTTTTTACCACTCATAGTGACAACACCCCTCCCCCAATCCACCACCCCACTTCTCCCCCCAATATCACACATATCTATTAAAATTCCCTTGACTCCACTCCAACACTATACTCTATGTCCCATGACCATATATATATATTCAACTATATTTGACATACAATATTACACAACATCAGCTTCAGGTGCACAGTGCAGTGATCAAGTCTCTACCCCATCTATGATGTAGTCTCCCTAACAAGACATGTGACCATCTGACACCCTACAAAATATTTAGAACATTATTAATTATATTCCCCGAACTGTCTTTCATGTCCCTGTGGCAATATTGCAGTACCTATTTATGCTGTCTAATCCCTTCCCCTTCTCCCTCATCCCCACCCCACTCCTAACTAGCAACCATCAATGGTTCCTCTATATCTCTGAGACCATTTCTGTTTACTTTGCTCATTCATTCAGTTTTTTAGATTCCACATATAAGTGAAATCATATGGTATTTGTCTTTCTCCGACTGACTTATTTCACTTAACATAATAGTCTCTAGGTCCATCCATATCGTTGCAAATGGTATGGTTTCATACTTCTTTATAGTGGAGTAATACTCCATTGTAGAAATATACCACAGTTTCTTAATCCAGTCATCTACCGATGGGCATTTCGGTTGTATCCAAGTCTTGGTTATTGTAAATAGCGCTGCAATGAACATAGGTGTGCATATATATTTTTTTTAATTAGCGTCTTGGGTTTCTCTGGATAGATACCCAAGAGTGGAATTGATGGGTCATATGGTAGTTCCATTCGCAGTTTTTTGAGATACCTCCATACTGATTTCCATAACGGCTGCAACAATCTGCAGTCCCACCAACAGTGCACCAGGGTTCCCTTTTCTCCTCAGCCTCGCCAGCACTTGTTGTTTGTTGATTTATTGATGATAGCCATTCTGACCAGAGTGAAGTGGTATCTCATTGTGGCTTTTATTTGCATTTATCTAATGAATAGAGAGGTTGATCATTTTTTCATATACCTGTTGGCCATCTGTATGTCCTCTTTAGAGAAATGCCTCTTCATATCCTCTGCCCATTTTTTAATTACGTTGTTCATTGTTTTGGTGTTGAGTTGAATGAGTGTTTTATGAATTTTGGATATTAACCCCTTATCAAGTATATCATTGCCAAATATCTTCTCCCATTCAGTAGGCTGCCTTTTTGTTTTCTTGATGATTTCCTTTGCTGTGAAAAAACTTTTAAGTTTGATGTAATCCCATATGTTAATTTTTTATTTTATTTCTCTTTCCCGAGGTGATATCTCAGTAAAAATATTACTGAGGGTAATGTCTGCAAATTTACTCCCAATTTTTTCTTCTAGGAGTTTTATGGTTTCAGGTTTTACATTTAAGCTTTTAATCCATTTTGAATTTGTTCTTGTATATGGTGTAAGTAGCTGGTCCATTTTCATTTTGTTTGTATGTGTCAGTGCAATTTTCCCAGCACCATTTATTAAATAGACTATCTTTACTCCTATGTAAATTCTTGCTTCCAATTTCATAGATTAAATGACTGTATATGGATGGGTTTATTTCTGGGCTCTCTATTCTGTTCCATTGATCTATGCTTTTATGCCAGTACCATACTGTTTTGATTACTGTAGCCTTGTATTCTGATTTGATGTCGGGTAGCATGATACCTCCCACTTCGTTCTTATTGCTCAAGATTGCTGTGGCTATTTGGGGTCGTTTATGGCTCCATACAAATTTTAAGATTATATGTTCTATTTCTGAGAAAAACGTTCTTGGTAGTTTGATAGGAATTGCATTTTCTTTCTGTGTGTGTCTTTCAATCTGAAATGTCTTTCAATCTAATTCTCTTCTAGGCAGCACATTTAAGGAGTTTTGTTTTCTTATTCATCCAGCCTTCTTAGGTCTTTTGAGTGGAGCATTTAATACATTTACATTTCAAGTAATTGTTGATAGATATGTAACTATTGTCATTTTGTTGTTCACAATTTTGATGTTTGTGGGTTTTTTCCCATCTTAAAGAAGTCCCTTTAATATTCCATGAATTACTGGTTTGGTGGTGATGAACTCCTACAGCTTTTTCTGGTCTGGGAAGTTCTTTATCTGTTCTTCAATTCTAAATGATAGTTTTGCTGGGTAGAGTAATCTTGGTTGTAATGTAAGGCCTTGCTTTTCATCAGGTTGAATATTTTGTGCCAATCCCTTCTGGCCTGCAAAGTTTCTGTTGAGAAATCAGCTGACAATCCTATGGGAGCTCCTTTATAAGTTACTGGTTGCATTTCTCTTGTTGCTTTTAGGATTCTCTCTTTGTCTTTAAGCTTTGCTATTATAATGTGTCTTGGTGTGGGCCTCTTTGAGTTCGTCTTGTTTGGGACCTTGCATTTCCTGGATTTGATGGCTATTTCCTTCCCCAGGTTAGGAAAATTTTCAGTCATTTCTTCAAATAGGTTCTCAGTCCCTTGCTTTCTCTCTTCTCATTGTGGTACCCCTATGATGCAAATATTGTTATGCCTCATGTGGCCCAAAGGTCTCTTAAACTATCCTCAGTTTTATAAATTGTTTTTACTTTTTGCTGTTTGGATTAGGTGATTTCTGCTACCTTGTTTTCCAAATTGCTGATTTAATCCTCTGCTTAATCTAGTCTGCTAGTTTCCTTCTAGTGTATTTTTCATTTCAGTTGTTGTATTCTTCACTTCTGACTAGTTCTTTTTTATGGTTTCTATGTTCTTTTTTTATGCTTGCTATCTCTTTGTTGAACTTCTCACTAAGTTCCTTGAACATCCTTTTAACCATTGTTTTGAACCCTGTCTCTTGTAGGTTGCTTGCCTTCATTTCATTTAGTTCTTTTTCTGGAGTTTTCTCCTGATCTTTCATTTAGGATGTATTTCTTTTTCCCCTCCCTTATTTTGGTGGTCTCTCTTTTTTTCTATGTATTAGGTAGATCTGCTATGTTTCCCAGTCTTGGCCAAGTGGCCTCATATAGTAGGTGTACTGTGGGAGCTCTGGCACATTCTCCCTTGTCACCTGCACCAAGTGTTCCAAGAGTGTCCCTTGTGTGTTTTGTGTGCCCTCCTGTTATAGTTGAACCTTGACTGTTGTTGACATGCCAGTGGGTGGATTTGACCCTCAGGCTGATTAGCTGTGAGGTTTGGCAATGTCCACAATTTACAGGCTGTTCTGTGGGGGTCTTACCCCACTGAGTGGAATTCACCCGAGCAAGCATTGGTGCCTGTTAAGACCACCCTTTAGGTGTGCCACTTGTGGGGATATGCTCTGCTGTGGTCTGAGCCAACCTCCAAGTATGTTGGTTCTGGGGCCTCTTGTGAGAAGCTCCGGAGCAGACCCAGGCACCCACTGCCTGTGACCAGCCAGGAACTACTTAGTAAGAGCTACAAGGTGATCCAAAGTTTTCAGCTGCCTGTGCTAACCCTGGAGGCATGTGGGAGAGGCCATGCTGTGAACCAAGGATGTCTGCCACCAGTACTGGGCCTACAGTAGCTCCACAAAAATCCAGAACACCCCAAGGCCTGTTGCCACCTGCTGGCTCAGTTAACATTCAGTTACTAATAAAGTTGAATGAGGTGGCGTCTCAGGCAGTCACTAGAGTGTGAAGAATGTGGTCAACAGGTTAATGTAGACCAACGGTTCTCAATCTTCCTAATGCCGTGACCGTTTAATACAGTTCCTCATGTTGTGGTGACCCCCGACCATAAAATTACTTTCATTGCTACTCTATAACTGTAATTTTGCTACTGTTATGAATTGTAATGTAAATATCTTTTTGTTTTCCAATGGTCTTAGGTGATCCCTGTGAAAGGGTCATTTGACCCCCAAAGGGGTCGCGACCCACAGGTTGAGAGCCGCTGGTGTAGACTCTGGTTTTGTGCCAGTGCTGAACCTGGAGCTACTCAGTGAAAGTCTCAGAGCACAATAAAGGCAGTCACTGCCCACTTGGGGCCTGTGGACTCCAGTAGTTTAAAAAAAAAGAGTGTGATTTGGGTGGGACTGGTTGCTCATGGAGAAATTGCTTCTGGTATTGGGTGAGTTGGGTGGGGTGGGGGTCCCAATCAGTCAGCAGTGTGTAATGAACAGAACTTACCAGGCCAATCAGATTCAGATTTTGCTTGTGGGGGAGTGTTCAACACAGGAAAGATGGTTCTTGCCTGCCAGCTTCCCAGGAGAAGAACCCCACACAGGGAAAATGGTGACCCTCCTCTAGCCCTCAATACAAAGCCACACACCTAAGTCTACCCACATATGTCTTTGAGACCCCCCAAGTTACTCTCCCTCTGCTGCAACACAAGGTGAGTCCCTCAAGTGAGAGAGTCTGTGTGTAGGCCATTTAAGAGTCTGAGTATGGGTTTCCCACAGCCTTCCATCCCACCAGGATAGTCAGAATCTTCCCTGTTTTTCACAGCCAGATGTTGTGGGAATTCCTCTTCTTGGCACCAGTACTCTGGGTTGGGGAGACTAATTTATGGCTAGGGTTCATTGCTCCTTTGGGGGAACCTCCAAAGCCAAGATATTCCTCCTGGTTCTCAACCACCATACAGAGGTTTGGGGCCAACTTGTTTCACGTCTCTGTCCCTACCAGCTTCCACCTGGCTTCTTCTTTATATTCTTAGTTATAAAACTTCTGTTCAGCTAAGCTTTAGATGGGTCTCCTGGTTTATTGTTCTATAATTTAGTTGTAATTTTAATGTGTTCTTGGAAGAAATTAGGCACATGTTTATTTACTTTGCCATCTTGGATCTCCTGAATCAACTCACAGTTTTCTTGATTTTCTTTTTGTGTTCTGTTTTTTATTTTGTTACTTTTTACTCTAATGTTTACTAGTTTCTTTCCTTTTGGTATCTTTAGACTTAATTTGTTAATTAATTTTCTTTTTCCTTAGGGTATAAATTTAGGATGTTAATTTGGAATCTTTCTTATTTTTTAATATAAGCATTCATAGCAATCCATTTCCCTCTTAGTACTACTTTTGCAACATACTATAATTTTCATATGCTGTGTTTTCATTTTTATTTAACTTAAAGTATTTTTTAATTTCACTTGTGTTTTCTCCTTTCACCCATTGGTCATTTAAGAGTATGATGTTTAAGAAATAATGAGAATTGGTGAACATATAGAATAAAGAGAACCCTTGTGTAGTATTGGTGGGAATGTAAATTGTTACAGCCACTATGAAAAACAGTATGAAGGTTCCTCAAAAATTAAAAATAGAACTACCATATGATCCAGCAATTCCATGTCTAGATATTTGTCCAAATAAAAGAAAAACACTAATTCAAAAAGATATATTCACCCTGTGTTCATTGCAGCATTATTTATGATAGCCAAGAGATCGAAACAATCTAAATATCTATCATTGCATACATTGATAAAGATATCTCTCTCTCTCTCTCTCTCTCTCTCTCTCTCTCTCTCTCTCTCTCTCTCTCTCACACACACACACACACACACACACACAAAATTTAGCCATAAAAAATGAAATTGTGTCATTTGCAACAACATGGCTGGAACTTGAAGGCATTATGCTGTTAAATAAGTCAGACAAAGAAAACATATGATTTCACTTATATGTGGAATCTAAAGAAGAAAAAGAAAAAGAAACAAGCTTATAGATACAGAGAATAGATTGTTGGTTGCCAGAAGTGGGGGAGGTGACAAAATGAGTGAAGAGGGTTCAAAGGTACAAAGTTCCAGTTATAAAATATATAAGTCATGAGGATATAATGTGTAATATGGAGACTATAGTTAATGATACTGTATTGCATATTTAAAAGTTGCAAAGGAAGCAGATCTTTAAAGTTCTAATCACAAGAAAAAATGTGTTACTATGTATAGGGACAGATATTAACTAGACTACTTGTGCTCATTATTTCACAATATATACAAATTTCAAACCATTTTGTTGTATACCTGAAACTAATGTTATATGTCAATTATATTTCAATAAAAAACTATATCAGTTTTATTCTTAATTTTCAGTCTAACTCTAATAAAGAAATATGAAATGGATGTGTGTGCATATAAGTTGAATATGCAATAATAATGATTCAGAAGAGAAGGAGTGAGGTTGGCAGGATACTTAACCCTCATCTCTATTCCAATATTTGGGTTGGTATTTATTCATTAGGATAGAAAAAGGATATGTTGTTTAATTTTCACATAATTTATTATTTTATTTTGCCTTCTGCTATTGTTTTCTAGAGTCATTCCATTGTGATCTGTAATGATAGTTCTTTTGACTTGAGTCTTTTAAAATTAAGAGTTGTTTTGTGGGCTAACCTAGAGAATGTTTCATATGCACTTGATAAAAATGTGTGTTCTCCTATTATGAGGTGGAGTGCTCTGAGTTCAATTGGTGTTGTTCAAGTCTTGAATTTACTTACTCATCTGCTCTCTGGTTCTCACCATTATTTAAAGTGGGATGATGATGTCTCCTGATATTATTTTAAAGCTGTCTACTTCTCCCTTCAATTATTTCAACGATTGCTTTATGTATTTAGGAACTCTGATAAGATACATATATGTTTATGAGAGTCATATCTTCTTGGTAAATTAATCATTTATTATTATATAATGTCCTTCTTTTTGTCTTGTGGTAGTTTCTTCATTTAAAGTCTATTTTGTCTGATATTAACATAGCCTCCCCCACCTTGGGTAGTATTTGTATGCAATATAATTTCCCATTTTTTTCAAATTTAGCCTAAATATGTCTTTAGGTCTTAAAGTGAGTCTCTTATAGATAGATAATTTATAGCTGGACCTTTTTTAAAATTTATTATTCCAGTCTTTGACTTTTAATTGGGGAGTTTAATACATTTATATATAAAAATAATTAATGATAGGGAAGGACTTACTGTTTTTCTTTTTTTTTTAATTAAAGTTTATTAGGGTGAAAATTGTTAGCAAAGTTACATAGGTTTCAATTGTACAATTCTGTAATACATCATCTGTATATCACATTGTGTGTTCACCACCCAGTGTCAGTTCTAGTTCTATCACCATACATTTGACCCTATTTATCCTCATCTACCACTCCCCTCCCCACTTACACTGTGGTAACCTCTAAACTATTGTCGATGTCTATGAATTTTTGTCTCTTTGTGTGTCTTTTTCCTTTGCTGCTTTCAGTTTTCCATCTCACAAATCTATGAAATCATATGGTTCTTGACTTTTTCTGTTTGACTTATTTTGCTTAGCATAATAATCTCAAGATCCATCCAAGTTGTTGCAATTCGCATTATTTCATCTTTTCTTATGGCAGGATAGTATTCCATGTTTTTATTTTCTTATTTGTTGCATGTATGTCTTAAAGTATTTTTAACCCTCATTTACTCCTGTTATGTAGTCATTTGTTTGAATCGATAGTTTGTGTTATTATATATTGAGTCTTTTTTTCATTTTTTTATCCTGAATGTATTATACAGCACATTGTTTTTGCTTATCACAGAAATTATATAAAACATCATAAAGATATAATAATCTATTTTAAATTTATACCAACTTAACTTCAGTTGCATACAAAAATGTATTTTGTAGATTCCTCCATATTTTATTTGATGTCATAAATTATACTTTTATATATTGTGTACTCATTGACATGCATTTATAATTACTTTTTATGTTTTTGTCTTTTAAATCCTATGAAAGTATGAAAAGTAGGCTTATATACCAAAATTACAATATTGCAGGTTTTTATAAGTGTCCATATATTTATTTATTTATCTATTTATCTATCTATTTATTTATTTTTAATTGACATGTAACATTGTATAAGTTTAAGTTGTACAGTGTTTTCATACATTTAAATATCGAGATGTGATTACCACTGTAGCATTAGCTAAAACACCTTTCACATCACATAAACTGTCTTTTGTTTATGTGGTGGGAACAATAAACAATTAGTCTCTTAGCAACTTTGAAGTTTATAACACAGCGTTGTTATTAACCACAACACTGTGCATTAGATCTCCAGGATTTATTTATGTACTCATTGCAAGTTTGTACCTTAAACAACATTTCCCCAATTCCCCTGATTCCTGGACCCGGGTAACCACCATTTTACTTTACATTTTTATGAATTCAGCTTTTGCAGATTCCACATATAAATGATATCATACAGTATTTTTTTCTGTTGGACTTATCTTGCTTGCCATGACTTCAAGGTCCTTTCATATCATCACAAATTGCAGGAATTACTTCTTTCTTGTGGCTGAATAATATTCCTTTTTTAAAAATATATACCACATCCTCTTTATCTATTAATCAAATGGCAGACAAGTAACTTGTTTCCATATCTTGGCTGTTGTGAAAAATGCTGCAATAACATGGGTACCTGTAACTCTTGGATATCCTGTTTTAATTTTGTTTGAATATATAACCAGAACTGGAATTGCTGGATCATATGATAGTTCTATATTTAAATTTTTGAGAAACTTTCATACTATTTTACATAGTGGTTCATCCACTTTGAAGTCTCACCAACAGTATACAAGTGTTCCTTTTTTCTCCATGTCCTTGCCAACACTTATCTCATGTCTTTAATTTTTTTCAATTATAGTTAGCATTCAATATGATTTTATATTAGTTTCAAGTGTACAGTACAGTGGTTAGACTTTTATATAATTTACAAAGTAATCCCCTTGATTAGTCTAGTATTCACTGGACACAATATGTAATTATTACAATATTATTGACTACATTTCCTATGCTGTACTTTACATCCCCATCACTATTTTGTAACAACCAATTTGTACTTCTTAACCCCTTCATCTTTTTCACCCAGTCCCCCACATCCCCTCCCATCAGTTTGTTCTTTGTACCTATGAGCCTGTTTCTGTTTTGTTTGTTCATTCACTCTGTTCTTTAGATTCCACAGTAGTGAGATTGTATGGTATTTGTCTTTCTCTTTTTGACTTATTTCACTTAGCATATTACCATGAAGGTGCATCCATGCTGTTGCAAATGGTAAGATTTTATTTTTTATGGCTGAGTCATATTCCATTGTAGATATGTACTACTACTTCTTTATCCAATGACCTATTGATGAGCATTTAGGTTGCTTATATCTTGGCTATTGTAAATAGTCCTGCAATGAACATAGGGGTCCATACATCTTTTTGAATTAGTGTTATTGATTTCTTTGTATAAATACCCAGAAGTGGAATTGTTGGGTTATAAAATAGTTTTATTTTTAATTTTTTGAGGAAACTCCAAACTGTTTTCCATGGTGGCTGCAAAAATTTTAAATCCTACTAAGAGTTCATGAGGGTTCCTTTTTCTCTACATCCTCTAAAACACTTGTTATTTCTTGTCTTTTTTATAATAGCCATTCTAACAGGTGTGAGGTGTTAACTCACTGAGGTTTGATTTGCAGTTCCCTGATGATTTGTGATGTTAAGCATTTTTATGTACTTGTTCATCATTTGGATTTTTTCTTTAGGAAGATATCTTTTTAGTTTCTCTGCCCATTTTATAATCCAACTGTTTTTTTTATTGTTCTTGCTATTGAGTTGTACAAGTTCTTTATATATTTTGGATATCAACTCCTTATTCAATATACCATTTGCAAGTATTTTCTCCCATTCTGTGTTTGTCCTTTTATTTATTTTTTTCATTTGCTCTGCTGAAGCTATTTGCTTTATTTTTTGTCACTTATTGATTTTTGCTTTTGTTGCTTTTGTTTTTGGTGTCATATCTAGAAAGTCACTGCTACAACCAATGCCAAGGAGCTTCTTTCCTGTGTTTTCTTCTAAGAGTTTTATAATATCAATTCTGATGTTTAAGTATTTAATCCATTTTGAGTTAATTTTTGTGAAATGTGTAAAATAAGTGTTCAATTTTGTTTTTGTGCATATGGTTATCCAGTTTTACCAACACCTGTTTTTGAAGGTATAATCCTTTCCCTGTTGAGTGTTCTTGGCTCCTTTGTCTTCCATTTGCTCTACTGGACTGAGGCTGTTCTTTGCACTTATCATTTCATTCACTGAGTTCAGTTCCAAAATTGTTGATAGATTCTTTATTACAATTTTCATCTCTTTGATAAATATCTCATTTGGAACCTGCATTTTTTGTATGTGAATTTTTTTTAAGCTGAGCCATCCTGCCACCTGTTGGCAGGTCAGCGACTGCTCAGCTCAGGCTGGGAATAAAACCGCTATTGCTCAGAGCTCAAACTCTTGAGCGAGCTCTTAACCAACTGAGCCACTCAGCTAGCCCTGTATGTGAATGTTTTTTGTTTTTCATGATTTTTTCAGTTTCGTGCTGCTGCTTTCATATTTGAAGTAATATTAATAGATACTTCCCTCAATCTTTGCTGGTTGCCTTCAGAGTATTTTTACATTGGTGGTGTTATTATCTGGGATTTTCTCTGCCTTTGTATGGGTAGACTTATTACACTCTTCTTGCTTCTTTTCGGGGCAGAATCCTTAAGTTTTTGGTTTTCTCTGATTCTTAAAACTCACCAGGCTTGCTCCTAGAAACCTCTCTTTTATTTTCCAGAAGGCAGTACTATAGGTCACATTTTTGGTTTCTTTCTTTTCTACAGATGTGACCTGTTTGCTGAGTGCCATCCTTGTCTACTGAAGTTTGTTCTTACCACAATGCTCTGGAGCACACAGAAGAAGCCAGCCACAGAGTGAGGAAAACTGTGGCTTTAGCATTTGGGATATTGGAACTGCCTATGGATCCAGTATGGATATCCCCATGTTGGTATACCGAGAGGCTTGTGGGTGGACTTCGTGTTAAGTACAGTAAGCAGTGATAATTTCCTTTTAATGAATTTTAAAAAGATTTTATTGGGGAACTGTGGGAGGAGAACAGCATTGGGGAATCAGGGAAGGGGAACAGACAAGTTGCTGTCCTTTTGTTCTTCAGTCTAGTTGTGGAGGACGTTGCTTCACTGGCCCATGTTGGTATTATCATTGCGCTCTTCCTGGCTGAGGCAGATCAGTCTCCGGCCACTGAACAGTCGCTCACGCTGGCTGCCAGCCACTCACGGTAGCTTATAGAAGCCTACTGAGCTCCACTGCAGCCTACCCCATCGCCAGTGACTCATGGCAGCCCAGCTCCAGGTCGAGCTGTTGTTCACCATCTTAGCTGTAGAGGGCGCAGCATCACTGGCTATCATGTAAGATCCGAACTGGGGCCCTGTTGCTCAGAGCTGGCATCCCAAGCCAACTCTTTACCAATGGCCACTCGGCAGGCCCCCTTTTAATGACTTTTGGTATTCTTATCTGCCTGTTTATCAATCTCCTCTCTCTTGCAAGACATGGAGGTCCTGCTGCAAAGAAACGGATTCATCTAGCTGTGTCCTGAAACACTGGGGTAGGTGGACATTCACTCATCGTACTACATTTTCCTGCAGATGAGGTTCCTGCCACCTGATTATTTAGCCCTATTCAGCTTTGCCTTGGCTGGGGGTTGGTGCTGGTAATGTTCCTACTATCTCTACTGTGCCCAAATTTTTTGTTGCGGTTGCTCCAATGCTATGCTGGAAGCTTCCCTTAGGAAGGCTCTATTTCTGTAATTTCTCTCTCATCCCTAGGTATCTTTCTAGTTTTACACTCTCCATGTTTTTACATGACTGCAGTGAGAAGGGTTGGGGCAAATTTGCTGTTCCAACAGTTCCATAACCCACATGGAGTTTTATCTGCCTATTACCAGATGCACCATGGGCGAGCCTAATCTGCATATGGTGTTAGATCTCACAGCTCTCACAAAGATGCTGTTGTTGTTCTTGAATGAATATCTATATAATTACTTGTTGAAAAAGAGAGACAAAAAAAGATTATCTTACACTGCCATAATGCTGATGTCACTCCCATTTGTCCATATGAAGAGAACCTTTCAGATAACTTTATATTTTTGCTTGCTTCTGAGTTTCTGTCTAGATTCGTCTCTTTATAACTTAAAGACTCTAACAGTTTTTTCCCTATAGCAGGTAGATCTAATAGTAATGGGCTCCCTCAACTTTTGTTTATCTGAAGAGTCTTAGTATCTTCCTTATTTTTAAAGGACGTTTTTGCCAGATGTAGAATTCTCAGTTGACAGTTTTATATTCTTTATTCACTTTAAATATACCATCCCACAGCTTTATGTCATACAGTTTCTCCTGAGATAGCCACTGCTAATTTTATTGAGTATCCCTTGTATGTGATTAGTTGCTTTATATTTCTTTTAAAATTGTCTGTTTTGGCTTTATACAGTTTGCTTATAATTTGTCTTGATGTGGGTCTGTTTCGATTCATCCTACCAGGATTACTGAACTTTTAAAAAATTTTCTATGTAGATTTATGTTATTTCTCAAATTAGGATGTTTTGGGCTATTATTTCCTCAAACAAGCTCTGTGCCCTTTTCTCTCTTCTCCTTCTTGGGCTCTCATGATACATATATCATTCTTTTTTATGATATACCATAAATTTTGCAAGCTGTGTATATTTATCTTTATTCTTTTGTTATTGTTGCTCTCTTCATTTCTCTTTTTTTCCTGAAATTTAGTAATTTCAAATAATCTGTCGTTAAGTTGACTGATTATTTATTGCTCCTTGTTTAGTCTGTTTTTTTTAAAGATTTTTTTACTGGGGAATTGGGGGATGGGAACAGCGCTGGGGAATTGGGGGAAGGGGAACAGACAAGTTGCTGTCCTTTTTTTCTTCAGTCTAGTTGTGGAGGACGTTGCTTCACTGGCCCAAGTTGGCACCATCATTGCGCTCTTCCTGGGTGAGGCAGATCAGTCGCTGGCTTCTGGACAGCAGCTCACTGCGGTTGCTTGGCCGCTCATGCTGGCTGCTGGCTACACATGGTAGCCCATGGGAACTCACTGCAGCAATGGCTGCAGCCTACGCAGTCGCCGGCGACTCATGGCAGCTCAGCTCCAGGTTGAGCTGTTGTTCAGCATCTTAGCTGTAGAGGGCAGTGTCACTGGCCCTCATATGTGGGATCTGATCCGGGGCCCTCTGGCATCCCAAGCCAACTCTTAACCAATGCGCCACTCGGCCGGCCCTAGTCTGCTTTTTAATCCCTCTAGTTATTTTTAAGTAACTTGAAATTTAAGTTATTGTGTTTTTTATTTCCAGAATTTCTCTTATTTTTAAAAATAACTTTCATGTCTATTAATGTTTTCATTTTGTTCATATATTATTTTCCTGATTTTACTTTGTCCTTTGTCTTTTCCTTTAGCTTTTTAGGCATATTGAAATTATTGTTTTAAATTTTTGTTTAATAAATCAGAAGCCTCTGTTCCTTTAGGGTCAGGTTTGGGATATTTATTTTGTTTCTTTGAATGATCCATGCTTTTTCTTTCTTTGTATGCCTTATAATCATTTTTTGAATGTAAATTTGGAAGCAAAAAGAACCATCTCTTCGAGTCTTTGCTGACTGCCTTTGCAAGAGAACACTTTCACTAATTGGCCTGACATGAAAATTTTTTCAGGTATTTACTAGGCATGCATTTGCCTGGTCCTGTGTTGTGTGTGTTTTCCTCCAATTTCCCCTTATACATAGCTGCTTTTAAATGTCTGAATTTCCTTAATGTTCTCTTTTATGGTTTTTTTTTCACTCTTAGATATTTTATTGCATTCCTCAGCATGTAATATGTTGTCCCCAGGCTTCTGCTTCTCTGTAGTTCTCCTTTAGCACTCACATGCTGCAGTACCCACTACTGTTTTCTGTGTCATTCCCAGCCTGAGATCAGAACTATGCTACACTATTCCTATTGAGCTCTGTGTCAATTGAGACTCAATCCTGTCGTGACGCATCTCCAAAATAGTCCATAATTTTGCAAAAATGTTCCACTCTTCTTTCCATCCAGAAGAAAAAAATCAGGAATTGAGCTGATTCCTCCTGACTGCACCACACCAAGGAAAGAGTAGGTCAAAACTGAGAAGAAATGCTGCCATTTTCTACTACTTTAAGCATGGCTTTTAATTAATTCAGCATTTGTTTTGTTTTGTGCTGTTCCTTGACTGATTTCTAGAGCTCCCATAAAGCTCTTTTAATCAGTTTTTTTTCTTATTTAATTGATGTTTCCTTGGAGGAACAAAGGACTGGAGCTTGCTAGTTCATAATTTTGTTGACACAATTCCATTTTAGTATATATATATATATATATATATATATACATATACATATATTAAATGTCACAGAACAATTGTATTTTATTCATTGATTAGTAAGGTTGCTTTACATGAGTTCAGTTTCATGGTTCTTTTTATGGTCCTTCCTACCATTCAAAGCAAGGACTGCCTCTATAGATTTTTATTCCTGGCATCTCATTCAGTCTCCAAACTTATATTTCTTACTACTTGCTGGATATAATCATCTGGATCTCTTCATGGCATTTTGATTAGCTCATTTGAAGATTAACTTGCCATATTTCTATTAAATTAACTACTACTACTACCTCTGAATCCCTATCTTACCTAATGGCATATCAAATCTATAAATAACCCAGGCTCAATATTTCACAGTAATTTTATAGTTACATCTTATTTTTTCTTCAGCTTCCTCAATCCTAGTTCCACCTTCTTTTAAAATCATTGAATTTTAGATGTACAAGGAGAAGTTTTAGAGATTATTGTATTAACCTCATTTATTTTTCAAATAAGGAAACAATGTCCCAGTGAGATTGAGATATAAGTTGCAAGTTTATATAAGCTGCAATAAATTTGGGTTTAAATATAGGTGTATTTACTCTGTATTCAGTGCTCTTTGACAAAAATAAGATGCTTCCTCGTCCAATATCTCTCATATTTGTCCCTTTTCTAATTCTTCTCCCATCCCATTGACCTAGATCATGCCTTATATTATCACATGCTTGGACCAGTGTACTATCCCTCAATATAGCTGTCTGCTTCAAGTTCCCCCATTCCTCTCCTTGCCATATTTTATTTTCTACTCTTTAATGTTCTTTACATAAAACATTTTAATTACATGCCATGTTTTCCAGCTTAATTTCCAGAAGTTAGAACTCCATAATTGCTGAATTAGTGAATAATTTCCTCCCTGTGTTCTAAATAACATAATCAATTTCTTCTCTGTCTCTTTCCATATTGCTCTTGATATTCTCATATATAACCCACCTATCATTGCTCCAATCTCATCTTTTTTTGAAACCTCTTTGAGCACATTATTCCCATTTGGAAATTCTGTAGCAGTTATTGTCTGTATTATTTTCTGGCGCATGGAATCAGAAGCCTATCAGGGCAAACATATTTGCCTTTGCCTTTAATTTACCTGATTAGTTCTTGAATGCAAAAACCATATCATATACCACTTGACAATTCGCTCATCCTTTGGCACAGTGCAATGTTCAGAGGAGGCTCTTAATAGTTTGTTAATTGCTAACTGACATGCAAAACCACTAAACAAATGTTGAACAAGTCAATAAATTAATAATTTCTACATCCTCTGAACATGAAATAGCATATGTTTACAAGATACTTAACACATTGTGAAAAGAGGCTGAAAGAATTTTCCCAGTCTACTCCCCTGGAACAAAAAAGAACTTGTAATTACTTCCAGGTACTTCATGATTTTCTGCACTAAAACCTGGAGCTCATCCACCTATTTCCTCAACCCCTGCTTATACTTTTAGAAAAATAAATTCAACACTGCCATTTTTTTAAACCAAGTTCTTGGCAAAGGCTTCCAATTTGACCTAATTCTTATAATGCTTCCCCTTGGGGTCTGTGTTTGCTTTTTTCACCACTGATTATTCCCACATGTAGTGTAATAAATTTTCCTGCAAGGGAATGGTACCTAATTTCTCAAGAGAGAGAGTTCTTGTCACTATCCCTGCTGACATGTGCCTAAGTCATTTGGAACTCAGCTATAGAGTGGCACTGCTAATGATTTAGTTCCCTTGTACTCATGGGCCAAATTTGTTACTGGCAATTTAGAAAGAAAAAGGAAGAGGTGAATGAAATGAATTCTGAACCAACTTTCTAGGAATCAGCAAATCTAGTTTCTACTACATGCAATGGTTCCTGGATTTTCCCTTAGAATGTAGTTATGGCAATGTTAATAATGCACAATTTCCCTTGCTGATTATTTTATTTATTTGATTATATTTAAACAAGTCTGAAGATATAATTTATCTTATTTTCTCCCAGTGTTACTGCAACTATGTCTTTCATACTCAGTCATATGGTACATTAAAAAAAGAACACCAGTGACTGCAGGACCTGCCTCATAAATATTTCTTTACTATTTTTTTTGCTCTGGACAGGCTAATTCCACCAGCAGTTAGCTATATACAAGGAACTAAACTTGTTTTTCATTTACAGTGGGTGGTAAGAAGGCCAACATCTGCCTTACATAGCAGTGTTTGCCTACATAGCCCTGAATAGTTTTCTATTTTCCAAGAATGTTTCATGCATAAAATAAAGATTCAATGAGTTTAGACCTCCTGTTTACAATGATGTTTTAGAGAGTTCCTTTTCTGCCACACTTTGGATTGCATTTTTTTTCAGGTGGTCACAATAAGTAAAATATTCCTATGGATCATTTATGTTATTAAAATGCATTATTGTATTTTCATAATTGGCATTGTCTTACAGGGGTAGAAAAGGTGGTCCTTCAGATGTTATTAAAATGCAAATGTGTGACTCACTCTACTTATTTTACAATAGTGCATTGAATAAAATCTGTAGCACAATACATCTAGTGTGTGATAAGAATAATAATAATCTAGAGAAAGATTGAGATAACACCTAAATAACTTTACTCACCATCTTCCTAAAATATTTCAATTATATAACATCAAATTCAATTATCATCTATGCGAAGGTTTAAGATAGATCATTAATATTCAAAGAGTTGTTGGAACATCAGCTATCATAGTATTGAATCTGGTATAAGACATGGCTCCCTAATCTCTAATCGTAATTGTTAGAATTTTTTTTCCTAATAAGACAAAACTCTGCCTCAGTCCATTCAGGCTTATTTACCCAAAATACCATAGACTGGATAGCTTATAAACAACAGAAATGTATTTCTTACAGTTTGGGAGGCTGGGAAGTCCAAGAATCAGGTGCTGGTAAATTTGGTGTTCATTAACAGCCATTTTCTGGTTCATAGTTATCTACCTTCTTACTGTTTCCCCTCGTGGCAGAAAGGTAGAGAAGTCTCCCTGTGGCTTCTTTTATAAGGGCACTAATTTTATTTCTGAGGGTTTCACACTCATGACTTAACCACCTCCCAAAGTCCCTCCTCTCCAAACACCATCACGTTGGGGATTAGATCTCAACGTGTGAATTTTGAGGGGGTAAAAAATATTCAGCCTATAGCACTCTCTTTAGGTACTTCTTATGCACAAGAATATTAGTGAGTCTCTATTAAAGTAACATTTTGGATTTCTTCAGAGAAATATCCTGAAGTAGGATTACTGGGTCTTTTGTTGTCTCTTGTTATAGACTTTGTTTGAAATTTAATTTGTCTTGTATAAGTATTGCTCCTCCAGTATTTTTTTAAATTCCATTTTCATGAAATATCTTTTTCCCATCCCTTTACTTTCAGTCTCTGGGTATCTTTTGATGTGAAGTAGGCGTACAAGGTAGCATATTTAAGGGTCTTTTTTTTTATCCATTCAGCCATATTTATATTTAAGGTGATTGTTGATGGATATGTAGTAATTGCCATTTTATTATTCATATTTTGATTTTTTTCATCTTAAACAATTCCCTCTAGCATTCCTTGTAATACTGGATTGGTGTTGATGAACTGCTTTAGTTTTTTTTCTTTTCTGGGAAGCCCTTTATCAGTCCTTCTATTCTAAATGATAGATTTGCTAAACAAAGTGAGTAATCTTGTTTTTGTATGTCCTTGCTTTTTATCACTTTGAATATTTTCTGCCAATCCCTTCTGGACTGCTAAGTTTCTTTTGAGATATCAGCTGACATTCTTATGGGAGCTCCCTTGTAGGTAACTAACTGCTTTTCATTTGCTGCTTTAGAGGTTCTTTCTTTGTCTTTAACCTTTGGCTTTTTAATTTTGATGTGTCTTGGTGTGGGCCTCTGGATTCATCTTGTTTGGAATTCTCTGCACTTTCTGGGCTTGTACAATTATTTCCTTTACCGTGTTAGGGAAGTTTTTCATCATTATTTCTTCAGATAGGTTTTCAATTCCTTATGCTCTCTCTTCTTCTTCTGGTACCCTTAAGAATGCAAGTGTTGGTATACTTGATGTTGTCCCAGAGGCCCCTTAAAGTCTCTTCATATTTTTATTCTTTTTTTTTGTCCTGATTGGGTGTTTTCTGCTACCTAATCTTCTAATTCACTGATTTGATCCTTTGCTAAATCCAATCTGTTGATTCCCTCTAATGTGTTCTTCATTTCAGTTACTGAAGTATTTATTTCTGACTGGTTTTATTTTATGTTTTTTATCTTCATTTATAAGTTTCCTATCTCTTTGTTGATGTTCTCCCTGTGTTCATTGAGCATCCTAATAACCACTGTTTGGAATTCTGTGTCTGGTAGATTACTTGTCTCAATTTTGTTTAGTTGTTTTTCTGGAGTTTTGCCATGTTTCTTTGTCTCCCCATTTTGGCTGTCTCCTTGTCTTTGTTTCTATGCATCAGGTAGGGCTGTGATGTTTCCCAGTCTTAGCAGAGTGGCCTTATATACTAGGTGCCCCATGGGGCCCAGTGGTGCAGTCTCCCTGGCCAACAGAGCTGGGTGTTCCAGGTATGTTTCTGTGTATGTTGTGTGTGCCCTTCTACTGTAGTTGAGCCTTGGTTGCTGTTTGCATGTCATTGGGAGGGTTGACACTTCGGCTCATTGGTTGTGAGAACTGGCTGTGACTAAAGTTGTGGAAGTGCTATGGTGTGGCTAACCCTATGGAGCAGGATTTGCTTCAACAGGGCTCTGGTGCCTGCCCAGTGTGCTGTTTGAATATGTCATCCTTGGAGGCACCTGGGTGATGCTCCTGCTCTGTCTGAAGCTGGATACTGGGCATGCCAGCCTTTGGGCCTCCTCGAAGGGACCCCTCTGCAAGCCATGTTCAGGTGCAGCCTTGATCAGGGCCACTGGCATGAGCCACAGAGAAATCCACAAATGACCACAACCCATGCTGTGCTTAGATGTGCCTCAAGAGGCCATTCCATGATCTGAAGCTGGCTACTGCTGGTTTTGAGCTTGGGGCTGCTAAGCAAGAGATATGGGACATGCCAAAGCTAGATATTAATTTTTGGGGGGGTTGTTAATCTTTGAGTGATTTTAGAAATGTCTGCAGCATGATACAGGGCAGGCCATTTGTGTGGACAAGCCACTGGAAGTGTATTGGGTGTGCCCAAATGTTTGGTGGAGTAGGCTCTCAGGGAATCACCTGGAGAGGGCAAACTAATGATGTTATTCAGGTTGATGAAACCTTATATATGGCTGCCAACTATGTCTACACACCAGGAGGTGGAAGGGCCCAACCAAGAAACAATGGCTTACACCAGTGTCTCCACCCAGGAGAAAGCTTCCCCTCCAGCTCTCACTCTGAAGCCAGACAATTCAGTTCCTCCCTATATGTCCCTGGTGCCTTTTCATCTGCTGATATAGCACTGGAGCACAGAATGAATGAGTCCATCAGTAAGTAAGTCTGTGCATGGGCCCTTTAAGAGGACTGTCTCACTCAGTCACAATGTCTGCTGGTTTTCCCAACCAGAAGTTATTGGGACTTCTCTCCCTGGCACTGAAATTCTGGGCTGGGGAGCCTCTTGTTGGGCTGGGACCATTCACTCTTCCAGGGGTTACCTCCACAGCCAAGATATCCCTCCTAATTTTTAGTGGTCACACATGGATGTAGGACCAAACTGTTCCATGTCTCCCTCCCTCCCACCAGTCCAAAGGTAGCTTCTTCTATATGTCCTTATTTGCATGACTTCTTTTCAGCTTGACTTCAGGTGATTCTTAATGTTTGCTGTTCTGTAGTTTAGTTGTAATTTTGATATGGTAGTAAGAGAAGGTAAGCACAGCAATTACCTACTCTGCCATTTCGACCAGATCTGAAGAGACTTCAGAATTTAAATTTGAAAAGTTAAGCTATGTATTCACAAAGCACTAAATTTCCTATATAAAGAGATTTCTCTGTCAGCTTTTCCATATCTATCAAATAATACAACCATTAGCCATACAGTTGATAAAAACAAATATCTAGATTGCAGAAAATAACAGTATTATAACATGCTAGAATCTATAATTTTCATTAAAATATAACTATACACTTGACCACCAATATTGTTTTTTTTTAAATAAGGAGACTAGAGGACATGCTACTGATATGATTTTGGAGTACTGAATGCAACAACAATATCTATAGATTGAGAGCTTAATATGTTAAATATAGATGTATATTAATCTTACAAACATTAATCTATTCCTCATTGACAACTTATTAAAAATGGACTAGGAACTCTTTTTGTGGATAAGGACATTGTAGGTTGAAGAAGTTCTTCAACTTCCCCAAAATCGTAGTTATCAAATGGCAGAGCCAAGATTTGAATCCAGGTATGTTAAACCCCAAATTTATATTAAGGACACCCTTTCTAAAATACTTATTCAGTTATGATTCAACTTATTTTTATCAGTGGAAAAAAGCTTTGCATCCCATAATGACAAACATTTAAATTGTTTACAATTAGATTACATAATTAGATAAGCGTAATTAACTGGACACCATCATTTAATATATGGAAGAGCCCATTGATACATTTCTCGATGTAAATATTGAATTTTATATCAGAAATCATAATTTGCATACATTTTGATCTAGAAATTCTACCATAAAGAATTTGTCTTAAGGAATGGAACAACAATCTTTTTTAAGCTCTGCCAAAATATTAAAGTGGAATAAATGTTGCCTAACTGATTCTATAATGCCAGCAAAAAAACAAACAAAGACATTAAGAAACTACACACCAATATATCTTGTGAATTTAGACATAAAAACTCCTCTACAAAATACAAGCAAAGTGAATGCAACAGCAAATTAAAACATTACACAGTGTGACAAAAGGGGATTATTTTAGGAATGCAAGGGTGATTCAGGATATGAAAATCAATGTAATACACTTAATTCATAGAATACAGGTAATACAAAGTGCATTAGCACATCAAATAATGCAATAAAAACATTTGACAAAATCAAACAAACTTTGATGATAAAAACACTAAGCAAACTAGGAATAAAAGGCATTCATAGAAAATACACAACAAAAATCCTTCAGAATGGAGAAAGTCTGAAGTATTTCCCTGTAAAATCAGGCAGAAGCACGGGCTGTCCACATTAGCCACTTCTATTCAAATATTTTACTAAACGTTCTATCCAGAGTAATTAGGCAACAAAAATAAATAAGAGTCCGAGTAAGAAAGGAAGACACAAAATTATCTCTATCTGCAGATGAAATTATCTTATATATAGAAAGCCTTAAAGAATAAACAAAAATTATTAGATCCAATAAAAAAATTCATCAAAATTTAAGGATACAAAATCAACACACAAAAATCATTGCATTTCTGTACACTAGCAATGAATAGTCCAAAAATGGAATCTAAGAAAACATTTCCAAGGTTCGGGTAAAAATGGCAGAGTATGTGGATGCTGTGCTTACCTTTCTCATGACCAATCAAAATTACACCTAGACTACAAAACAACCATCATTGAGAATCACCTGAAATCTTGCTGAACTGAAGTCATACAACTAAGGACATACAGAAAAAGCTAAGTTGAGACTGGTAGAAGAGGGAGAGATGCAGAAGGTGCTGGTCTCACACCTGCATGTGACCTTTAAAATTCAAGAGGGATATCTCAGCTGCATAGGTCAACCCTGAAGGAGGAAGGGTTCCCAGTGCCACACCAGGCTTCTCCACCTAGGGTTACACTGCTGAGAAAAGAAGTTCCCATGACTACTGGTTGTGAAAACAATTGGAGAGTGTGGCTGAGTGAGATGAAGGGTGGATGGAGTCCCAGGTCTTCTTCTTAAGGTGACCATACATGAAATTACTCACCAAGGGAATCACTGACTCTGAGCTCCAGTGCTGGGGCAGCAGCTGGAGAGGAGACAGGGGCATATAGGAGGGAACTGACTTGTCTTGCTTCAGGATGGGGGTTGGAGGGGCAGCTTTCCTCAAGATGGAGGAGCTGGCAGAAACCATTTTTTCTTTGTTGAGCTCTCATCCTTCTTGGTATGCAGACACAGGCAGCCACCATACCTGAGTTTCCATCAAGCTGGCTGACACTATTCATTCACTACACCTAGGTGATTCTGAGACCCTATCCCACCCAACTTTTGGGTGCACCAAAATTACTTCCAGTGCTATTTTCACACAAACTGCCTGGCTTGGCTCATGTGGCAGACTTTCCTAGTGTCTCTCAAAGATTCAAGGAACTCAAACAAGCAGCATCTAGCTTGAGCATGTCCCATACCACTGGCTGAGCAGTCCTAAGCCCAGCACTAGCGACAGCCAGCCTTGGTTCGTGGCTTGGCCTCTCAAGGCACTTGCAAGCACAGTGAGGGTGATTATCATCTGCAGATTGCTTTGTGGCTCTTGCTGAGTAGCCCTGGGTGGGACATGGGCCATGGCAGTAACTGACCTGCAGCAGGTCTCTACCCAGGTGGCCCTGTGGCTGGCACACACAGTGGCTAGCTTTGAAATGAGCTGCAGAATCACCCAGCTGCCTCCAAAAATGACATTCCCAAGGGGTGGATTGGGAAAGCACCAGAGCCCTGCTGAAGCAGATCATGCTCTATAGGGTCAGCCTCTGCACCACAATTCCACTAGAGTCACAGCCAGTCCTCACAACCAATGAGCCTGAGGATCAATCCTTCCCAGTGATGTGCAAATAGCAACCAATTCTCAACTACCAGAAGAAGGCACATATGACCCACAAAAGGCACACCTGCCGTGCATGATTCAGGTGACCAAGAAGGTTGCAACACTGAGCCCCACTACACACTTACTACAGAAGGCTACTCTACTAAGTCTCTACTAAGGAATAATCACAGCTCTACATAATACATAGAAACAAACACAGGGAGGCAGCTAAAATGGGGAGACAAAGAAACATGTCCAAAATAAAAAAAAAAAACAAAGCAAAGCTCCAGAAAAAGAGCTAAACAAAATGGAGATAAGCAATCTACCAAATGCAGAGTACAAAACACTGGTTATAAGGATGCTCAGTGATCTCAGGGAGAACATCAACAAAGAGTTAGAAAACATAAAAAAATGAGATAAAAAAACATAAAGGGAACAGTCAGGAATAAAATATATAGTAACAGAAATGAAACATTGGCGGGAATAAGCAGTAGATTAGATGAAGCAGAGGATCAAATCAGTGATTTAGAAGATAAGGTAGCAGAAAACACCCAATCAGAACAGCAAAAAGAAAACAGAATCCACAAAAATAAGGAGAATTTAAGGGGCTGCTGGGAGAACATCCTGTGTACCAATGTTCACATTATAGGGGTACCAGAAGGAGAAGAGAGAGCATAAGGAATTGAAAACCTATTTGAAGAAATTATGATGGAAATCTTCCCTAACCTGGAAAAGAAAATAGATATATAAGCCAAGAAAGCACATGAAGTCCCTAAGAAGATGAAATCAAAGGGGTCCACACCAAGGCACATCATAATTAAAATTCCAAAGGTTGAAGACAAAGAAAGATTCTTAAAAGCAGCAAGCAAAAAGCAGTTAATTACCTACAAGGGAGTTCCCATGAGACTGTCAGCTAATTTCTTAGCAGAAACACTGCAGGCCAGAAAGGGTTGGCAAGAAATGTTCAAAGTGATGAAAAGTGAGGACCTACAAACAAGATTACTCTACCCAGCAAAGGTATCATTTAGAATTGAATGACACATAAAGAGCTTTCCAAATGAGAAAAAGCTAAAGGAGTTCATTGCCACCAAACCAGTATTACAATGAATCTTAGAGGGACTTCTATAAGATGAAAAAAATAAAATAAAATATGAATAATAAAATGGCAATAACTACATACCTATCAACAATTACTTTCAATGTAAATGGATTAAATGCTCCAATCTAAAGAGTGGTGGGGGCTGAATGAATAAGAAAACAAAACCCTTACATATGCTGCATACAAGAGACCCACTTCAGATCAAAAGACATACACAGACTGAAAGTAAAGGGATGAAAAAGGTATTGTATGAAAATGGAAACAAACAAACAAACATATAAGAGCTGGGGTAGCATATCTATATTAGATAAAATAGAATTTAAAACAATGGCCGTAAAAGGAAACAAAGAAGAGGCAGTAATCCCACTTCTGGGTATTTATCCAAAGATACTCAAAACACTATTTTTGGGTACATGCTCATCCATGTGTTCACTGCAGAATTATTTACAATAGCTAAAATATGAAGGCAATCTGGGTGTCCCTGAATGGATGAATGGATAAAGAAGTGGTGGTACATATATACAATGGAATATTACTCAGCACTAAAAAGAATGAAATCTTGCCATCTGTGACAATATGATTGACCAAGAGGGTATTTTTCTGATTGTAGTAAGTTAGACAGTGAAGAACAATGTCATATGATTTCATTTGTAAGTGGAATGTAAAGAACAAAATAAGTAAACAAAGGAGAAACAAACTCATAGATACAGAGAACATTTTGATGGTTACCAGGTGGGAGGGGCATTGAGGTGTGTGAAAAATGGAAAAAGATTAAATAGTACAAATTTGTTGTTACATAGTAGTCATGGAAATGAAAGGTATATAAGGAATATAGTCAATAATATTGTAATAATGATGTATTGTGTCAGATTGGTACTAGATCTATTGGGGTAATAGATAGGAGGGGGTTTTGGGGGCAGGGTGAAAAAGGTGAAGGGATTAAGAAATACAAATTGGTAGTTATAAAAGACATGAGAATGTAAAGTAAAACATAGGGAATACATTCAACAATATGGCAATTACTATATGTAGTGTCAGGTGCATAGTAGTCAGTGGGATCACTTTGTGAATTATATAAATATCTAAATACTATCCTGTACAATTGAAATTAATATAAAATAATATTGAATGTCAACTGTAATTGACAAATTTAAAGGTGGGGGAAGATAAATGGGAATAATAAGTTCAAAATTCCAGGTATAAAACAAGTACATCTTGGGGAAATAATATACATCATAGGAAATATAGTCAATAATATTGTGATAGCATAATACAGTGTCAGATGGGTGGTGGACTTACCATGGTGGTCACTTCTTTAGCATAGGGAATATAATCAATAATATGGTAATAACTATGTATAATGTCACATGGGTACAGTTGAATATCTATGATGTACACCTGAAACTAATGTAATATTGTATGTTGTCTATATTTTAATAATTTAAAAAATAAAATTAAATATAATTGATTAAAAAACATTTCCATTTGCAATACCATCAAAAAGTACGTGCTATGGGAATAAATTCAACCAAGGATGTATAAGACATGTACAATGAAAACTACAAAACACTGTTGAAAGAAATTAAAGATCCAAATATGTGGAATAACATTCTGTGTTCATCAATTGGAGCACATCACATTATTAAAATAATAGTACTACAAAAAGTGATTTACAGATACAATGTAATACCTATCAAAGTTACAACAGTATTTTTGCAGAAATTAGAAAGGCAATACTAAAGTTCTTATTGAGTGCAAGGGAACTTGAATAGCCAAAACAATCTTGGAAAAGAACAAAGTTGGAGGACTTACACTACTCACAGAACACACTACAATGCAATGGTAATGAAAATAATGTCATACTGGCCTATGGATATATGCGTAGACTAGTGGAATAAAATTTAATTTCCATAAATAAACTTATACCTTTATGCTCAATTATTTTTGACAATAGCATAGGAACATTTTCTTCAACAAATGGTGCTTAGTCAACTGGATACCCACATGCAAATGAATTAAGTTAAAATTCCTACTTCACAGCATACACAGAAATTAACCCAAAACAAGTCAAAGATCTAATTACAAGAGATAAAATTATAAAAGTCTTAGAAAAAAAACAAGGCAGATCTTGATGACCTTGGGTTTTGCAATGGATTCTTAAAATATCTAAAACATGAACAACAAATAAAAAAATACATACATTAGATTTTATCAAAATTAAAAATGCTTGTGTATCAAAGCACACTAGCAAGAAAGTAAAGACACAACTTACAAAATTGTGGAAATATTTGCAAATCATATATCTGTTAAGGGTATGTTATCCATAATATATAAATAACTCTTATATCTACAACAAATACATAAATAAATAACCCAATTAAAAATTGGCAAGGGACTTAAATAGATTTTTCTTGAAAGAAGATATACAAATGGCCAACAAGGATATGAAGTGAGGCTCATCATTATTAGTCATTAAGGAAGTACAAATCAAATCCACAACAAAATTCTCCTTCATACCAATTAGGATTTATATATAAAAAATTAAAATAAGAAGTATTGGTAACAATGTGGAGAAATCAGAGCCCTTGTACACTGTGAAAATGTAAAATGATGCAGTGCTATGGAAAACAATTTTCTGGCCTCTTGAAATATTAAACAGAGAATTACCATATGACCCAAAACTTCCATTCCTAATTATGTATTATCCAAAATTGAAAACTTTAATTCAAACAAATATTTGTACATAAATATAAACATTAGCATTATTCACAATAGCCAGAAGGTAGAAACAACCTAAAAGTCCACCAACTGGTGAATCAATGAATAAAATATAGTACATCTGTACAATGGAATATTATTCAGCTATAAAAACAAATACAATACTAACATGCTACAATGTTGATGAACTTCAAAGACAATATGCTAAGTGAAAGTAATACATAAAACTCATATATCATATGTTTCCATTTATATGAAATTGCCAGGATAAAATGTGCACATAGACAGAAGGCAAATTAGTGGTTTCCAGAGGCTGACGTAGTGGGGAATGACTGATTAATGGGTCCAGGTTCTTCTTTGGTGGTAATGAAAATGTTTTGGAACTTGATAGAGTTGATGGTTGCACAAGATTTTGAATGTACTGTCACCATATTGCTCACTTGAAAAGAGTTAACTAAGTTATGTGAATTTCACAACAGAAAATATATTAAAATTATAAAAATATATCAAATTAAAATTTCAGAAGTTTACCTTTAAAATAATTAAGAACTTCTGCTCTTTAAAATTTCTGTTACCTTTTAAAAATTAAAAGATAAATCATAGACTTGAAGAAAATATTTGTAAATCATACATCTCTTAAAATACTTTGATCTAGCATGTAAAAGTCTCTCACATCTCAATAATAAGAATACCCAATTAAAAAATGGTAAAAGTGGGCCGGCCGAGTGGCGCGATGGTTAAGAACTCGCTTGGGATGCCAGAGGGCCCCGGTTCGGATCCCACATATGAGGGCCAGTGACACTGCCCTCTGCAGCTAAGATGCTGCACAACAGCTCGACCTGGAGCTGGGCTGCCATGAGTCGCCGGCGACGGCATAGGCTGCAGCCCCTGTGGCAGAGGGTTGTCATGGGCTACCGTGTGTGGCCAGCAGCCAGCGTGAGCGGCCAGCAGCCGCAGTGAGCGGCCGTCCAGAAGCTGGCGACTGATCTGCCTCGCCCGGGAAGAGCGCAATGATGGTGCCAACTTGGGCCAGTGAAGCAACATCCTCCACAACTAGATTGAAGAACAAAACGACAGCAACTTGTCTGTTCCCCTTCCCCCAATTCCCCAGTGCTGTTCCCATTCCCCTAATTCCCCAATAAAAATCTTAAAAAAAAAAAAAAAAAAAAAAAAGGTAAAAGTTTGTTCAGATAATTCATCAAGGAAGATATATGGATAGCAAGTGATAACATTAAAAATATATTCAGACTCACTAGTAGTTAAGAAAAAGCAAATTAAATCTACAACATGATACCATGACATGCTTATTATAATGATTAAAAATTTAGAAGATGGACCAAGCAAATGTGTAAATAAGTTGTGACATTCACATAAAATGGAATCTTTAATAGAAATAAAAATGAAAGTGTATTATAGCTCCATGCAACAATATAGATGAATCTCAAAGTAATTATGCTGATTGAAAGGAACCAGACTAAAAAAAAAGTATATATATTTCATTGATAAATTTACACAAAAATCAAACTCAACTATAATGACATAAAACAGATTAGTGATTGCCTTAAGAATGACAGCAGGTATGGAGTGGATGTGTGGGTAGTAGTAGGAGGGAAGGATTACAAAGGGGCATAACAAAACTTTGGGAGGTGATAAGTGTATGGCTCTGCACATTTTCTTGAGTGTGATGATGACATCACAAGTGCATGTATATATGCCAAACTTATCTAACTGTACATTTTATTATTTTTATAATATATATATTCTATTTTTCAATTATAGTTGACATACAATATTATATTAATTTCAGGTGTACAACATAGTGATTAGACATTTATATACCTTACAATGTGATCACCTCGATAAATCCAATACCATAACTCTGACACCATACTTAGTTTTTGCAATATTATTGACTATATTCCTTATGCTATACTTTATATCTCCATGACTGTTTTGTAACTACCCATTTGTACTTCTTAATCCTTTCCCTTTTTTCACACATCCTCCCAACTCCCCGCTATCGGACTACCATCACAATGTTCTCTGTATCTATGAGTTTGTTTAACAGTACATTTTAAATATGTGTTCATTCTGTGCCATTTTACTACAATAAATCTCAAGATATTTCAGAAAAAAATGAACTGAATTCAGTGTTTTCATATTTATTATCTCATGTGAAATCTGGCTTTTGCTGAGGTTACAAAAGCGATTTCTGCTCAAGAGCTAAAGTGAGCTCTCAAATGCATGTTATTTTCTACTGTAATTTCATTGCCAAAAGTGTGGCATTATGTAATGCTACAAAAATTTGAGTAATTAAATATGAGAAAACCTAACCCCCTTTTGTTTTATTCTTTTTTTTTTCAAAATTGCTTTTCATCACCTAATATACTTTTTTCCCCTTTCTATTCATAATTTCGTGTTTAAGAGTTCATTTAAGGTGATTTAAAATGTGTGATTGTCTTAATAAATAGAAAGCAAAAACATAATTTTCCTTAATGCCACATATGATATTTCTGTGGGAAATCTATGTGAATATTAAGCCCAAACGTGATTAAAAATTTGTATCATTGATGTTCATTAGAAAGTATTGATTGATTGTGATAATACTATGTGAAAGTCCTTATGTAGAATGGTGAAACTAAATATATTTGCTGATTTATATTGATTTTTCTACACTCAATAAAACAAAGTTCATTTTTGGTTGTGATTATAAAAAATCTTATCAAAGTCTCTATTGCCTCTTTAAATGATTGGTGTCAAGAGTAAATTATTTTCAGAAAGTCAACCTACTGAAACAACTTGTGTCTTTTTGTGAATGATTTTGAAGTTTCATTCAAAAATCTTTTTTATTCCAAAAAGAGTTTGGAGTTTAGGGCATTATTATAAATTACAAAAAGTGACATATACACACTCAAAGTAAATAAATTTTAGAATAAAATAAAGCAGAATAAGAGTAAAACCCCTAACACCTTTAATGCCCCTGATATTTTGAGCTGTTGATTACTGAATATCATGGGTCATTTAAATTCTCTATGATTTCATATTGTTATGAGCTTTCCCTCTCTTCATGTGTTTTTTTTCCTGACTGCCATAAAAGTAATGCAACAAGTACTAAAAAAATCAAGTTAACAAATTAATTAATTGTTAACAGCCTACATGCACGGTTCAATTTTAAGAATAGATCTCTCATCTCGAGATTGACTTCATATCCTATCTTAACAAATATTTTGAACAAATAACACCTTATTGTCAGACCTCTTTTGAAACTGAAACTTAAGTAAATATATGTTGATTACCTTTTTATGATTTAAACTTATTTTCAGTCAGCTTTCATTGTTTTGTACACCAAATATGCTTTATCTCATGAATATTGACTATAATGCTCATTATTAAAGTCTTGCTGTTTCTAATGAGTTCTATAAAAATGAATCTTAATTTCATGTTCTGTAAAATGTATAAAACATATTTGACTATTTCATCTGAACAAAGTTTTAAAATTAACATTTCATTCTTATTTCATTTACTAGAACATCTCCAGTATTTCCAAACCATATTATTTCCTGGTATAAATAAATTATTTTGCTATATAGATCTTTTTATACACCTATCATATATCTATGTATATCAAAAGAATATAGAATTTTAAAATGAAAGAAGTAAAACAGAATTTTCCAAATAAAGAGAGGACAAGGGCCAGCCAAGTGACGCGATGGTTAAGAACTGGATTGGGACACCAGAGGGCCCCGGTTCAGATCCCACATATGAGGGCCAGTGACACTGCCCTCTACAGCTAAGATGCTGAACAACAGCTCAACCTGGAGCTGGGCTGCCATGAGTCGCCTGCGACGGCGTAGGCTGCAGCCCCTGTGGCAGTTGGTTGCCATGGGCTACCGTATGTAGCCAGCAGCCAGCGTGAGCAGCCAGCAGCTGCACTGAGCGGCCGTCCAGAAGCCGGTGACTGACCTGCCTCACCCGGGAAGAGCACAATGATGGTGCCAACTTGGGCCAGTGAAGCAACGTCCTCCACAACTAGACTGAAGAACAAAATGACAGCAACTTGTCTGTTCCCCTTCCCCCAATTCCCCAGCACTGTTCCCATCCCCCCAATACCCCAATAAAAATCTTTAAAGAAAAAAAAAGGAGGATAAGTTCCACGAAAGTTTCCAAGTAATTCTAATATAAACAGATAGTCCTTGAGGTTTCTCCTTAAATATCCAAAAGGAACAAAGACAGCAATCACAAGAGATTGATTTACTTCCCCTAGTTAAAGTTAAAAAAATGAACACAATGTATTTGCATACAGGTTTATAAATAAAAACAAACTAAAATTACTTGTGAACAGATAATTTGGGGTTATCTTTCATACAGCTAAATGGCCCAATGTGCTTAAATCCAAAAATCTGGACTCACTGATTGTTTTCCAAATTGATGACTGTTTCACCCACTTGAAACCATGAAATACCATCATCCTTATGATTTGACAGTAAGAATAGATGGGAGGGAGACAAAAGATGTTAGAAAGTGAGGGGTTATGGTTAGCTCATTATATTCTCAAATGTTAAGTACCTTTGATTCAGCTTGTTTTATTATTAAAGGTGAAATGTGTAGGAATGCACAGTGGGTTCAAAGACTCAAACCAATGTATGTAAAATTTGAAGTTCATTATGAACAGACATTAAACACTCAATACGTACAACTCTAAGTGCAGGAATTCGAAGAACAATTGATTTATGAAAAGCCTTATATTAGGTACAGTATTTTTTTGAAAATACATGTAGACTTGAATTAACAGCATTTTGGCAGAAATTTCAGCATTATATGGTGTCTAATCAAATTATTAGCTTAGCAGATTAACTAAATGGAAAAAAATGCTGGTTGTCATATTTCTATGCATATGAAATGTGGGGCTGGTAATGAAAGAGACAGTTTTTTTAGTATATGTGGAATTAAATCTCTATTTTTTAAAACCTTATGATTCCATTAACATTTTTTACAATATTAAACATTTTACAGAGATGTTAGAATATCTTTTGGGGGGATTTCATGTTGCATGAATGGAACTAGAGGAATGGGCTTGCAGATTCTGCCAAATGACTGAAATGATTAGCCCCCTTCCCCTCATCTGCTTTCAGTGTTTCTCTGTAAATTCTGCTTGGGCTTCAGCAGAGATACTTCAGGGATGGGCCTCAAAATTAGCAATAGATATCTCAAGGATATAGTGTCCTCGTTTAGGCAAACACATGGCTGTCCTCAGAGAACTCTTCCTGAGACAGCAGTTTCTATGAGCCCACGTCTCTTTACCAGAATGCATTGAGAATGTTCAAGCTCTCTTGTCTGGCTATTGAGGATGCTCCTAGATCCTCAATACCCTGCATCATCATAACCTGTCTTACTTAATCAACCTCATTCTCTGAATGACAACCTAAAATTAAGTATATAGTTATTATACAAATATTAACAATTTCTTACTGGGTAAAATCATTGATCTAGACAGCCTAGTGACACTAATGTACAGCAGTAGGAAATCGTGAATTTCCAGAGGTCTACTCTAGTGTTTAAAGATATTTGCTAAACTTACTGCTTTTCCTTGACAATTGTATGGTTCTGTGATCCTTGAATCAAAATTCTTAATGACTCCATTTAGAACTTCACACTGTATAATTAAGCCAAACCAGTATGAAATATATATATATATTCCTAGCTGGGTAACCAAGGGCAGGATAGAAATGGTGGACTCCAAAAACATATTTTCAGGTACTTTTATTCTTCTTTGTCACCCAATTAAAAAAGCAGCCAGTCTGCCAGGAAGATGTGCTTTGAGGGGGTCTCTGAATATCTTGGTAAAAATAGATAAGTTTTCATGAAGCTGGGGGAGGGAAGTGATTGTACAAAATTAATTATTGAAGTGCAAAAATTTTGTAGTACCTTTTAAAATGTAATTTTAGTCTCTACAGCTCAGGTTTTATGGTCTGTAAATTTAGCCTTAATAGAGTGCACCAAAAATATAGCTATCAAAACCATTGCATATTTAAAAAGCATTGTTAGAATAATTTAAAACTCTTCACCTCATTATCTTTTCCATTGGATGGAATAGCCTGTATTTAGTTCTTTTTCATTAGTAGAGGAAAATGAAACATTGCTATGCATATTGACATTAAATGTTCCTATGTACATTTTCAATTTAGAGAGTAACTTGCATTTTAAGCATCCTAGGGTCACATATAGTAGACGAAGTTTCCACAGTAATGAGGAAAGTTTTTTGAAGGACAGAATTAGTTCACTCATGTATAGCCACAACTCTGTGTAAGTGAGCAGGAATAATGAAATATAGGTAAACCATGGCCATTCAAAGAGCAAACAAGCATGTCATATGATATATCCAGTCCTTTAGCTTATCAAGAGTGTCACATTCTTTTGCTCTAGGTTTTCTTTTATGTAAGTTAGAAAAATAGACTCCAAAGTGTGCTACTGGACCATTTAATATGAAAAAGTTAATGGTGGAAAGGAAAGTGTATATCTTGACTTTTGCAAAACTGATGTGAACCTTAAAGATTTTCAGCCCTGTTGGGCACTGAATGTTTGTGTCTCTCAAAAATTTATATGTTGAACCTCTAACTCCCAAGGTGATCATATTTGGAAGTGGGCCTTTGGGAGGTAATTAGATTTAGAGGGGGGCAAGAGTGCAGCCTTCATGATGGAACTAGTGTCCTTAAAATTAGAACAAAAAATAGAATTATCATTCTCTCTTCCATGTGAGGACATAGACAGAAGGAGGCTATGTACTAGGAGGTAGAAAGAGCACTCTCTCCAGGAACCAAACTGGATGAAACCTTGATCTTGGACTTTCCAGTCTTCATAAATCTGAGAAATTATCTGTTTTTTAAGCCACCTGGCCTATGGCATTTTTTTATACCAGCCTGAGTTAAGACAAGTACTGTATTTTAGAGTTACAAAACAGTAAAGAACTTCCTAGGTATGAAGGATATACAAAATATTGTACTTGTTACCATAAACAGCACAATGAGCTCTTTAAGGCTACAAGGGGCTCACAGTCTACTGAGGATAATAAAAACATATATAAATATTTTTTAAGATTTTATTAAAAATATAGATAGCATACAATATTATATTAGTTTCAGGGGTAGACCATAGTTATTCAACATTTATATACCTAAAGAAATTATCACCATGGTAAGTTCAGCAACCATCTCACACCATATTGTGCTATCACAATATTATTGACTATATCCCTTATTCTGTATATTACATTCCCATGACTTATTAGTTTTATACCTGAAAATTTGGACCACTTATTCCCTTTCACCTTTTACCCCCTTTTTAATGTTTTCAATTAAAGTTGACATTCACTATTATTTCATATTAATTTCAGGTCTACAGCATAGTAGTTAGACATTTATATAATTTAAGAAATGATCTCTCCTAACTAGCCTAGTACTCACCTGGCACTACACATAGTTATTGCCATAACATTGACTTTATTCCGTATGCTTTACATCCCCATAACTACTTTGTAACAACCAATTTGTACTTTTTAATCCCTTCCCCTTTTTCACCCCCACTCCCAACCCCCCTCTCACCTGGTAACCATCAAAATGTTTTCTCTATCTATAAGTTTGCTTCTGTTTATTTCATTCTTTAGATTCCACATATAAGTGAAATCTCATTGCACATCTGTCTTTTTCTGTTTGACACTCCACTCAGCACAATACCTACCAGGTTCATCCATTCCACCATAGATGGCAAGAACTCATTCCCTTCCATGGCTGAGAAATAATTCATTGTATATATGTATCACCTGCTCTTTAGCCATTCTTTCATTGTTGGGCACCCAGGCTGCCTCCACATCTTGGCCATTGTAAAGAATGCTGCAATGAACATATGGATGCACATGTCCCATTGAAGTAGCATTTAGGGTTTCTTTAAACAAACACCCTGAAGTGGGATTACTGAGTTCTTCTTTGTCTTCTTTGTGTTAATTCTATTTTGGCTCTACCTGCCATTTTGCATCCCTGCATTTGTGTGTGTGTTTATTCTCTGCTGGTCGGTTTAACATTCCCTGAGCTGCAACACTAGTTCCCCATGCAGCCCTCTTTACTTTCCAACAAGATGAAGTAAACTATCATGAACCAAGAGAAACTCACCAAACTGCAGGAATAAGTGTGCATTGGTGGGAAAGGAGCCACTCGCAGAAAGAAGAAGGTAGTTCACAGAACAGCCACAGCAGATGGTAAAAATAAATAAATAAACAAACAAACAAATAAATAAAAAATTATAACCATTTCTTTTTAAAGAAGTTAGGGGTAAGCATACCTCTGGTATTAAAGAGCTGAATATGTTCACAAACCAAGGAACAGTGATCCACTTGAACAACCCTAGAGTTCAAGCCCCTCTAGCATGAACATTTTCACCACCAGAGGCCATACTGAAACTAAGCAGCTGATAGAAATGCTACCCAGCGTCTTAAACCAGCTTGGTGCACACAGTCTGACTAGTTTAAGGAGGCTAGCTGAAGATCTGCCCAAACAATCTGTGGATGGAAAAGCACCACTTGCTACTGGAGAGGATGATGATGATGAAGTTCCAGATATTATGAAGAATTTGATGAGGCTTCCAAGAATGAAGCAAACTTAATTGACTCAATTTCTGAAAATAAAACTTGAAGAAGTTTTATTGATTGTTTCCTTTGCTGTGAAAAAACTTTTTAGTTTGATGTAATACCATATGTTTATTTTTTCGTTTACTACCCTTGCCCAAGGGGATATATTAATAAAAATGTTACTCAGGGTAATGTATGCAAATTTACTTCCTATATTTTCTTCTAGGAGTTTTATTGTTTCAGATCTTACATTTAAGTCTTTAATCCATTTTGAATTTATTCTGATATGTGGCGTAAGGAGGTGATCCAGCTTTTTTTTTTTGCATGTGTCAGTCCAGTTTTCCCAGCATCATTTATTGAACACACTGTTTTTACCCCAATGTAAGTTCTTACTTACATTGTCATAGATTAAATAATCATATAGAAACATATTTATCTCTGGGCTATTCTGTTCCACTGATCTGTCTGTTTTTATGCCAGTACCATGTTGTTTTGATTACTCTAGCCATTTAGTATGATTTGATGTCAGGTATAATGATACTCCCCACTTTGTTCCTATTTCTCAAGATTGCCATGGCTATTTGGGGTCTTTTATGGTTCCATATAAATTTTAAGATTATATGTTCTATTTCTGTGAAAAATGTCATTGGTAGTTTGATAGAAATTGCACTGAATCTGTGTATTTCCTTAGGTTGTGTGGAAATTTTAACTATATTAATTCTTCCTATCCATGAGCATGGTGAGGATGTGGAAAAAAGGAACCCTCATGCACTGTTGGTGAGATCACAGATTGGTGCAGCCACCATGAAAATCAGTATGAAGGTATCTCAATAAACTTGAAATGGAACTACCTTATGACACAGCAATTCCACTTTTAGATATCTATCCAGAGTAATCCAAAATGCTAACTCAAAAGAATATATGCACCCCTATGTTTACTGCAGCACTATTCACAATAGCCAAGACATAGAAACTGAAATGCCCATCAGTAGATGACTGGATTAAGAAACTGTGGTATATTTATACAATGGAGTATTATTCAGCCATAAAGAAGAAGGAAATCTTACCATTTGCAATGAAATGGGTGGACCTTGAGAACATTATGCTAAGTGCAATAAGTCATATGGAGAAAGACAAATACCATATGATCTCATTTATATGCAGAATCTAAAGAACTGAATAAATGAGCAAAGTAAACAGAAATAGTCTCAGAGATACAGAGGAAAAACTGATGGTTGCTAGTTGGGAGGGGGTTGAGGATGAGGGAGAAGGTGAGAGGATTAGAAAGCACAAATTGGTAGTCACAATATGGCCACGGGGATAAGAAAGATAATTTGGGGAATATAATCAATAATGTTGTAAAGATTTTGTAGGGTGTCAGATGGGCACTTGTCTTATTAGGGAGAACATTTCATGGATGATGTAGATGCCTGACCACTGCACTGAACACCTGAAGCTGAAGCTGGATAGTATTTAATGTCAACTATAATTTAATATATACACAGTCACGGGGTATGGCATACAGCATAGGGAATAGAGTCAATGGAATTGTAACAGGTATATACAGTGTCAGAAGGGTAGTAGATTGGGGGAGGGGAGTTATCACATTTTGAGGAGTGTAACTGTTTATCACATTGTTTCATACACCTGAAACAGAAAGAAAGAAAGAAAGAAAGAAAGAAAGAAAGAAAGAAAGAGGGAGAGAAAGAAAGAAAGAAAAATAAAAAAATAAAGAGAAAGAAAAGGAAGAAAGGAAAACAAAAACTTCAAAAAAACCTGAAAAAAAAACTTGAAGAAGTTACTGGGAGCTGCTATTTTATATTATGGCTGTTTTGTTTTTTTTAATATTGTTCACAGATCTGATGAAATCTTGATCTCTATTATTTGCATGAATATTGTTGCTTTTCAGTTTTTGCTTATACATGAATAATTCTTTGCAGTTAATTCAGGTGAAGAAGCTTGGGGATAAAGTTTGAAAGAGAGGTTAAAAAAGTTTGAAAGAGAGGTTAAAAAAGTTTGAAAGAGAGGTTAATAAAGTTCTTTGCCTAGTAAAAAAATAATAACGTCTGTTTCATCTGGTATAAGTATTGCTACTTCAGCTTTTTTGTTGTTTTTGTTTTTTTGTTTCCATTTTCATGAAATATCTTTTTTCATCTCTTTACTTTCCATCTGTGTGTCTATAAGTCTGAAGCGAGTCTCTTGTAGGCAGTATATGTAAGAGTTATGTTCTCTTATCCATCCAGCCCTCCTATGTCTTTTTTTTAAGGTGTACTAAATGATGTAATAGACAATTAACTTTCTCAGAACGTGATAACCCCCCATCCCTAATCTATTACCACTCAGACAACGTATATAAATGTTACAATTTCATTGACTCTATTCCTTCCCTATGCTGTACTCCATATCACGTGACTATGCATATATTAAATTATAGTTGACATTCATATTATTCAGCTTCTGCTTCAGGTGTACAGCACAATGGTCAGGCATTTACACTGTCCGTGAAATGGTCTCTCTAATAAGACATGTGCTGATCTGATACCCTACAATATCTTTACAACAGTATTGATTATATTCCCCAAACTGTCTTTCATATCCCCATGACAATACTGTGACTACCAATGTGTGCTTTCTAATCCCATCTTCTCCCTCATCGCTGCTCCCCTCCCAACTAGCAATCATCAGTTTTTCCTATGTCTTTTGATTGGAGTATTTGATCCATTTACATTTAAAGTAATTGTTGATAGATATGTTGCTATTGCCATTTTATTACTCACAATTTTGATCTTTTTTTTTCCATCCAAAGAAATCCCTCTAACATTCTTTGTATTACTGGCTTGGTGTTGACTAACTCCTTCATCTTTTTTTTTATCTGGGAAACTCTTTATCTCTTCTTCAATATTAAGTGATAGACTTGCTGGGTAGAGTACCAGTGGTTGTATGTCCTTTCTTTCCAACACATTGAATAGTTTGTGCCAAATCCTCTGGCCTGCAAAGTTTCTGTTGAAGAATCAGCTGACCATCTTTTGGGTGCTCCCTTATAAATTATTAGTTGCTGTTCTCTTGCTGCTTTTAGGATTCTCTCTTTCTCTTTAATCTTTTCTATTGTAATTACAATGTGTCTTGGTGTGAGCTTGTTTGGGTTCATCATGTTTGGGACTCTCGGAGCTTCCTAGACTTGTATGGCTAATTCCTTCACCAGGTTTGGAAAGTTTTCAGTCATTATTTCTTTAAATACATTCTCAATCTCTTGCTCTCTCTTATCCTTCTGGTACCCCTATGATGTGAATATTGTTACGCTTGATGTTGTCCCAGAGTCTCTTAAACTACCCTCATTTTCAGGGATTCTTTTTTCTTTTTGCTGCTCTGATTGGGTGTTTTCTGCTACCTTGTCTTCCAAATCACTGATTTGATCTTCTGCTTCATCTAATCTGCTGATTCCTTCTAGTGTGTTCTTCATTTTTGCTATTGTATTCTTCACTTCTCACTGGTTCTTTACTATGGTGTCTATGTCCTTTTTAATGTTTGCTATCTCTTTGTTGATGTTCTCTCTAAGTTCTTTGAACATCCTTATAAGCATTGTTTTGAACTCTTATCTGGTACGTTGCTTGCTTGCCTCCATTTTGTTTAGCTTTTTTTCTAGAGATTTTTTTCATTTGGGATGTATTTTTTTATTCCCTCATTTTGGCTGCCTCCCTGTGTTTGTTTCCATGTATGAGGTCAAACAATTAGGTTCTCAAACTCGCCACCATGCACTTATATTGGCAGCACTGTACAAAGAGCTTGGTAAGATTTTATAACCTTGGTATATCAGTGTCTCACAGCTGTGTTCATGTCAACATGTGGCAATGTCTTGTTGAATGGCATTCATTATTGTTTTTGAATGTTTTTGTGTGCTGTCGTGAGAATGTCTTAGCTTGAATTAGAGCAATGAGCAAACATTAAATTTCTTGTTAAACTTGACAAAAGTGAAAGTGAAATCAGGGACATGTTAGTCCAAGTTTATAGAGATAATGTCATGAAGACAATAGGGGTGTACGAATGGATTAAACATTTTTCTGGGGGGAGAGAATGCGTCACTGAGAAGAGATGTCAGGGCAACCAGTATCAAGCAGAACTGATGAAAACATTGCAAAAATTCATCAAATTGTGCGTCAAAATCATCATCTGACTGTGAGAAGCATAACAGGCCAAGTAAAGATTGATAGAGAAATAGTTAGGAAAATCTCAACTGAAAACCTTGGCATGAAAAAGGTGTGGGCAAAAATGGTCCTGAAGGAGATCACCAATGAACAAAAGCAAAAGAGAGTTGAAATTTGCCAAGAACTTTTGGAGGCAAGACTATATTTTGGGCCATGTTATCACTGATGATGATACATGGGTGTACCAATATGACACTGAAACAAAGCATCAAAGTGCACAATGGAAGTCAGCCAATTCACAACCAAAAAAGTTCTGTCCATCCAAATCTATAGTCAAAAGAATGTTGCTAGCCTTTCTTGATATCAAAGGATTATTCATTATGAATTGAAATCAACTGGACAAACAGTTAACCAAGTTTACTATTTGGAAGTGCTGAAAAAGCTGCATGAAAAAGTTAGATGAAAACGACCTCAACTTTTTGCCAGCAATTCATGGCTCTTGCATCATGACAATGTACCAGCTCACACAGCACTGTCTGTGAGGGAGTTTTTAGCCAGTAAACAAATAACTGTATTGGAACACACTCCCTACACACCTGATCTGGCCCCAATGACTTCTTTCTTTACCCAAAGATAAAGGAAGTACTGAAAGGAAGACACATTGATGACATTCAGGACATCAAGGGTAATATGACGAACCATTCTGATGGCAATTACAAAATTGCTTTGGAGGGTGGACTAGGCATTGGCATCATCACATAGATTCCAAATGGCAGTAATTTGAAGGTGACCATAGTGATATTCAGCAATGAGGTCTGTCACACTTTTTCTAGGATATGTTCACCCCCACAAAATTAATTATAAGAGCTCATATTAGATAGATTTACTATGTCTCCAAGTCATGGTTGGGTGGTCATATGTAGTAGGTGTCTCATGGGGCCCTGGCACGATCTCCGTGGTCACCTGCACCCAGTGCTCCAGGAGTGTCCCTTGTTTGGGTTGTGTGTACCCTCCTGTTATAGCTGAGCTTCGATTGCTATTGGCATGTGAGTGGGTGGGTTTGACCCTCAGGCTGGTTGGCTGAGGGGTTTGGCCATATATGGTGCTGTGGGAGGGTTTATCCCACTCAGTGGGCATTGTCCCAGTGGGCTCTGGTGCCTATTGAGACCACATTTTGTGTGTCCCTCTTGTGAAATTAATTGTATGGTGGTCTGCTGTGGTCTGCAGCCAACCTCCAAATGTGTTGGTTCTGGAGCCGCTTGGGAGGGGCTCTAGGGCAGGCTCAGGTCACCTACTCTTGTGACTTCCCAGAGACTACCTGGTAGGTGCTACAAAGCGATCTGCAGTTGTTCACTGCATGGTTAAACCTGGCGGTGTGTAAGAGGCCATGCTTCTCACTTAGGACGTCTGCCACCAGTACAAGGCTGGGGTATTTCTGTAAAAAGCCAGGACACCCTGAAGCCTGCTGCCACCTGCCAGCTCCCTTAAGGTTTAGACACTGGTAAAGCCTCATGCAGTACACAAGATGGGTGAGGCAAGGTCTCAGGGAGTCACTAGATTGGGAAGAATTGTGGCTCCAAGTTAATGTAAATTCTGGTTTGGTGCCAGTGCTGAGCCTGAAGCTACTCAGCAAAAGTCTCAGAGTATACCCAGGCCATCTGCTGCCCAGGTAGGGCCAGTGAACTCTGATAGTTTTCCAAGAAAGTGCAATGTGGGTGGGGGAGTTTTGGCTGTTCACAGGGAAAGTGCCTCCAATCTTGGGGGAGTTGGCTGGGGTGGGGCCCCAGCAGAGTCAGCAGGGCAGAGCTTCAGAGTTCATCAGACCAATTAGATTCCGATTTGGCCATAAGCGTAGGAGGAGGGCTAAACACAGGAAAGATGGCACCTGCCTGCCAGCTGCCCAAGAGAAAGACCCCACACAGGGAAAACACTATTTTCCAGCCCTTATTCTGAGGCCACACAACTCAGCCAGTCCCCAATATGTCTCTGACAGCCCCTGAGTCACTGTCCCTCTGCTGAAGCCCAAGGTGAGTGCCTGTGAGTAAAAATGTCTGTGTGCAGGCCCTTTAAGAGGATGCCTGGGTTTCTTACAGCACCTGGATAATTGGGAATCCCCACTGTTTTTCACAGCCAGATGTTGTGGGGGCTCCTCTTCCCAGCACAAGTACTAGGACTGTAGGATCTGGTGTGTACTTGGGGTCCCTCACTCCTTTGGGGGGAAACTCTGCAGCCAAGATATCCTTCCCAATTCTCAACCACCACACAGAGGTTTGGGGCCCATTCCACAATCTTCGTCCCTCTTACCAGTCTTGATGTAGCTTTTTTATATCCTTAATTATAAAACTTCTGTTCAGGCAGACTTCAGATGGTTCTCCAGGTTGATTGTTCTACAATTTAGTTGTAATTTTAATATATTTATGGAAGAAAGCTGCCCCAGTGTTTATCTACTCTGCCATCTTGGATCTCTTATATAAATAATTTTAAGCAAACCAAACCATAGCAGGTGATAGAAAAATGGTCAGAATGTTCTGTAAAGTGTAGGGGAAAGTAGAAATTAATTTCTGACTGATGGGAAAAGCTTCTGAGAAGGCTGATGAGGTATGGAATTTGAGCTATTTATATATGGATAGGACTGTAGCTGCTTACTGTAAGCTAGAAGTGGTAGAGATTTTCTTCTTTTTCACTATTATTCTAAAGTTGCTGTATAATTTCCCCAACTCTCTCTTTTTACTTATGTATAAAACAATCCTTCAAAAATATTTAAAAAAAGGAAGGCGAGGGTGAAATATTGGAGCTGTTGGAATTGTGGTCTAGCTAATAGGGTCAAATTCTGCTTTACCCAAATGGAGTGTATCCACTGCTCAGAAAATTAATACAAAGTTTTTTTTAAAGCTATTTCAAAAAAGTTACTGTGATTGATTACCCTTTTTTTAAATGTAGCTCTCAATTTTCTACTTTTCTTTGAATCCTTTTCCTACTTCAAATTCTCCTGCAATATCCTTGCTTTATATCCAAGGCCTGTGTGTAGTCAGTGCTTCAGTAGAACACGTTCCAGAGTGGAAGCACACCATAATTTTAGTTAAAGGTCAGAAAACACAGCTCTAATAGAATCAACACAAAAGAAGAAACTCTTTTTCTCTTCCTCTCCCTACAAAAGATGTCTGCAGATGTAGTATTACAGAGACCACAGCATAGTTACAGCAAGATGCGTCTTTCACTGATATCAAGAGATCATAATATCTTGCAATAAGTCCAAAATGTATCTCCAGGACTAGATTGTAATTAAGTTGGCATGTAAAGAGAACTGCAATCTAATTGATTACATTATAATCTGGCTGTCTGAGATAATGACTTGTCAACAGAAGGATAATCTACATGAAGTTTAGAGAAGAGAGAGAATCAAAATGACATGTCTATAGTGCATATACATTATTAGATACAAAAAAAGAAATATCAGAGTAAATATTAACCCTGTTCTCTTATTTAATAATATCTTATTTAAGCCAACCTTTTTGTTTTCATTCCATGCTCATCAATCATCTTTTAATCTAATTTGCTCTCCCAAGGAAATTTATCCTTAAATATGTAGGCAAATATGAGCAATGCTAGTTATATAACCAATTATGTGGTCAAGAGTAAAGCAAACAAACAAAAATAGAACTCTAGTTTTTTAGTCAAGGCAGTGTGAGTTTAAGATAAATCACATTTATGTAAAAAGATAAAAGCTAAATATTAAAGCCAAGGATTTAGGAGTCAATGTTAGCCCAAAGATTAAGAGAACTAAATTGTTTTATGAGTGCAATGTCCTTGTCTGTCTTACTCATTATTGAATGCCAAGTGCTTGGTAAATTATAGATTTTCTTTTTTCTTTTTAAGATTTTTTTAATTGGGGAGGGGAACAGTGTTGGGGAATTGGGAAAGGGGAACATTGTATTCTTCCAGGACCCATCAGCTCCAAGTCAAGCTGTTGTCCTTCAATCATAGTTGTGGAGGGCGCAAGCTCAGCTTCAAGTCACAGCTTTCAATCTTAGTTGCAGGTGGGCATAGTCCACCATTCCACGTGGGAGTTGAACCGGCAACCTTGTTGCACAGTGAGCCATCTGGCCTCCCGTCGGCAGCTCATGGCTGCTCTGCTCAAGGTGCCATGTTTAATCTTAGTTGCGGGTGGGCACAGCCCACCATCCCATGCAGGAGTCAAACTGGCAGCCTTGCTGCTAAGAACATGCACTCTCACCATCTCAGTGGCAGTTCAGCTAGGGCACAGCTCACTGGCCCATGTGGGAATCGAACCGGCAACCCTGTTGCTCAGAGCTCACATTCTTAACCAACTGAGCCACTTGTCTGGTCCTAGATTTTCAGTAAATACCAATCAGATGAATCACTTAATAAAAGATAATCATGGGTATGAATGTCTCCTTATCATAATATTCTATTAGACCTTGGGCAAGTTATCTACTATTCTAAGCCTCAATTTTCTCAATTGAAAAATGCTGCTTCATAGGGTTAAAAGAGACATTGCATTTAACTTCTTAAATGGTGACAGGAATATAGTAATTACATTAAAAATGTCAGTAAATAGGGCCAGGCGAGTGGCTCAGTTGGTTAAGAGTTAGCTTAAGAGCACAATCTCTGAGCAACAGGGCTGCCGGTACAATTCCCACAAGGGCCAGTGACACTACGCCTGAGCTGAGCTACCGCTGAGCTGCCAACAGGTGGCAGGATGACTCAGCTGGTGAGAGCATGTGCTCCTAACAACAAGACTGCCTGTTCGATGGTGGACTATGCTTGCCCACAAATAAGACTGAACTTATCACCTTGAGCTGAGCTGCCGCCTGGAAGGCTCAGTGGTTAGAGAAGTGTGCTCTTAACAATAAAGCTGCTGGTTCAACTCCCACATGGGATCCTAGCTACACCCACCCGCAACTAAATTTGAACACAGCACCTTGAGCTTAGAGGCCACAAGCTGCTGACGGGCAGCCAGATGGTGACTGGTGCCCTCCACAACTAAGATTGAAGAACAACAATTTGGCTGGTTCCCTTCCGCAATTCCCCAACACTGTTCTTCTCCCCCAATTCTCCAATTAAAAAAAATGGCGGTAAATGCTATTACTGATAATAGCTGAAGTAATTGTGGCATTAGAGGACATAATTTGCCAAGCTGTTGCCATTCTTAGAGGTTCAAATTGAGCATCTAGTTGTAGTGTTAATATAACTCTTCCAGTACAACAGTGTTTATCATATCTCACATTTATATCACCATTATTTGATGTGCATAAATGATGAGACTAAAGCCACTGTGAAAGATATCACCCCCATTGAGCAAAAGCTACAATCATTGTTATCACAGCCAAGAGAGATGGGTCTACTAGTCATTTTTTCCAGTGCCTAATGTAGATCCCTTGTTAAAGATACTGTTCAAAAAATTCAACCATTATTACCTTCTCTGATTTTATAAATCTATGTCCAAAGTGTAATCATTATCCTTTATGATTGTTTTGAAGTATTCATAACATTAAACATGAAAGGTACTTGATAGAGTGTCTGGCGTATACTAAGAGCTCATAAATATTAAGTACTAATAGTATAAATTTAAGTAATCATCAGAACAACCCTGTAAAGTAGTAACATTATTGTCCTCGCTTTACAAATTAGAAACCACGAAGTGTCATTAATTTGTCCAACATCATAAGTGTTATGAGATTCAAACACAAGTCTCTGATTTCTTTTCACAGTTTCCCCAGTATAATGACTTCTGGCCACAAAGGACACTGATATGATAATCTTGATCACATGGGTACTTCTGTAGCTTAGTACTTTCCTCAGCCAGGGACATTTTTATTTTTGACCCCTTTAACATTTCCACTGGACACACACATTACACCTCCAACCTGACTCTCCTGCTAGGGTAACATTTCCCCATAGATTTTAATTTCTCTATGCAAATACATATGGATTTATTATTGAGTCATATGGCTAGTGTATATTCAACTTTATAAGAAAGTTCCAAAATATTTTCCAAAGTCCTGTACCATTTTACAGTCACACCATCAATATATAAGGTGCTAGTTTCTCCAGATGCTTGCCAACAAAGATGGCTATTTTTTTGTTTTGTTTTTTTTTTTTCTGTTTTGCTTTATCTTGGCATTTTAGTGGACATGATATGGTGTTTCATTGTCATTGTTTTTTTTTTGGTGATTGAATTCTATTTGACATAAAATACTGTGTAAGTTTAAGGTGTAAACACAGTGATTTGATACATTTATATTACAATATGATTGTCATGGTGACATTCACTAACATCTATAGTGAGGTACATAACTATTATTTCTTTTAGTGTTTTCAACAATTAAAATCTAATCCCTTACCAAGTTTAATGCTTATAATACAGTTTTGCTATCTACAATCACTGTATTGTGCATTAGGTCTCCAGGACTTATTTATCTACTGATTTATATTTCCTTAATAACTAGTGGTGTTGGTCACATTTTCATTTTCTTATTTGCTTTATCTCTTTTTTGGTGTCATATCTGTTTACATTTTTGCCCATTTTTAGAAATTGAACTGTTTGTTCACTTTTTATTGATTAATGAGGGATCTTTATATATTCTGGATGCAAGTCATTTACTGGATATGTCTATTGACAATACAGTTGACCCTTGAACAATGTAAGGTTTAAGGAAACCAACCCTTCACACAGTAAAAAAATTTTCATGTAACTTTTGACTCCCCAGGTACCTAACTACAGCCCTTTGGTGTTTGCAGGAAATTGATTCCAAAACTCCCTGTGGTTATCAAAATACATAAATGTTCAAGTCCCTTATATAAAATGATGTAAAACAACGCACACAGTCATCCCTTGGCATTCATGAATTCCCAAACATGTATCAAAAATACTGTTTTCAATTCGTGGTTGGTTGAATCTGTGGGTGCACAACCTTGGGGTACAAATCACATATATGTAAACCCTCACAGGTTAAACCGTGTTTTTCCAGGGTCAACTGTAGTTTCTTCTGGCCTATGGCTTGTCTTTTCAGTATCCTAACATTGATTTTCAAAAACAGAAATCTAAATTTTGATACAATTTAGTATTTCGTTTTTTAGTTGTGCTTTTAGGGTTCTATTGAGAAATAGTTACCTCAACCAAATCACAAAGATTATCTCCCATTTTTTACTAGAGAAGTTTTTTTAAGCTGAGAGATTTACTTTAATCTAATTTTATAGATTTAACTATCTGAAGTTCCAGGTTGTTTTTTTTTTAATTTTTCTTCTTGCTCTATTGAGGTATAAATTGCAAATAAAATGTACATATATGTTATATAACATAAGTCACTATATACACACATTGTGAAATAATTACCACAATAAAGTTCTTTAACACATCCATCACCTTACATAGTTACCATTGTGTGTGTGTGTGTGTGTGTGTGTGTGTGTGTGTGTTGAGAACATTTAAGATCTCATAGCAAATTTCAAGTATACAATACAATATTATTAACTATGTCACCATGCTGTACATCAGATATCCACAACTTATTAAACTTATAACTAAAAGTTTATACTTTGACGAACACGTCCCCATTTTTTCCACCCCTACACCCAGGCCCTGGCAACTCCCATTATATTATGTTATTCTAAGTTGAATTTTGTTTTAGATTCCATATATAAGTAAGACCATACAGTCTTTGCAATTTTCTGTTTGACTTACGTCGCTTAGCATAAAGCACCCAGGGTTTACCAATGTCACAAATGGCATTTCCTTCTTTTTAAGGCTGGTTAATATTCCATTGTATGTATTGATATATGTCACATTTGTTTTATCCATCCAAATGCCAATGGACATTTAAGTCGATTCTGTGTCTTGGGTTTTGTGGATAATTCTGCAGTAAACATGGGAGTGCATGTATCTCTTCAATATAATGATTTTATTTTATTTTATTTTTTGATATATACACAGAAGTAGGATTACTGGATCATATAGTATTTCTATTTATAAATCTTACGAGGAGCCACCATATTATTTTCCATAGTGGCTGTACCAACTTCCATTCCCATCCACAGTATAAAAGAGTTCCCGTTTCTCTACATATTCACTAACACATTATGTTTTGTTTATTTGATAATAGCCATTTTAACAGGTATGAAGTGACATTTTATTATGGTTTTGATTTGCATTTCTCTGATGATTAGTGATGTTGAACACCACTTTATGTTTGTGTTGGCAATTTGTATGTCTTCTTTGGAGAAATTTCTATTTTGTTCTTTATCTGTATTTTAAACAGATTAACTTTTTATTGAGTTGTAGGAGTTCCTGATGAATTTTAGATATTAACTCTTTATTAGATACATACAGAGTTTTCAGATAATTGCTTCCAAATCAGTAGGTTGCCTTTTTATTTTGTGGATTTTTCACCTTACTGTGCAGAAGAACTTCAGTTTAATGTTGTCCCAATTACCTATTTTTGCTCGTTTTACTTTGTTTTTGGTGTCATATCTAAAAAAACATTGGTCAAAATCAATGTTAAGAAGTTTTTCTCTAGGTTTTCTTTTATGAGTTTTATGGAGTTTTTTAAATTAAAGTTTATTGGGGTGACAGTTTTTAGTAAAGTTACTTAGGTTTCAGGTGTACAATTCTGTAATACATCATCTATATATCATTTTGTGTGTTCACCACCCAGAGTCAGTTCTCCTCCCATCACCATATATTTGATTCCTTCTAACCTCACACATTATGCTTAAAGCTTTATTGCATTTTGAGTTAATTTTTGTGTACAGTATAAGATAAGGGTTCAATTTCATTCTTTTCCAAGTGACTATCCAGGTTTCCTGGCAACATGTATCAAAGAAACAATCTTTTCCTTATTGAGTATTGTTGACACCCTTATTAAGGATCAGTTGACTATAAACATGTAGGTTTACTTTTGTGCTTTTTATTCTGTTTCATTGGTCTATATCTCTGTTTTTATGAAAGTCCCTTACTGTTTTGATTACTGTAGCTTTTTAATATGTTTTGAAATCAGGAAGTGTAATGCCTTCAACTTTGCTTCTCTTGATCAAATTGTTTGGCTATTCAGGGTATTTTTTGGTTTGATATGAATGTTAAAAGTGTTTCTTTTTTTTCTATTTCTGTAAAAACTATCAATGAGTTATTAATAGGGATTGCAATGAATCTGTTGATTACCTTGAGTGGTATATGTAGTTTAACAATATTTTTTTCCATGAATATGGGATGGTTTTCCTTTATTTGTGTCTGATTTAATTTCTTTCATCAGCTTTTTATACTTTTCATTGTACGAGTCTTTTATTTCTTTGATTAAGTTTATTACTAAGTATTTTATTATTTTTGATTCTGTGGTAAATGGAATTGTTTTTTTCCTAATTTCCTTTTTGGTTTGTGACTGGCCTATAGAAACATAATTGATTTTTGTATCTTGATTTTTATACTGCAACTTCACTGAATTTATTCATTAATTCTAACAGTTTTGGTGGAGTCACTAAGGTATTTTACTTACAAAATCATGTAATCTACAGAAATAATTTTATTTCCTATTTGGATGCCTTGTATTTGTTTTCCTTGCATAATTGCTCTGGGTATGCTTTCAGTACTGTGTTGAATAGAAGTGGTGAATATGGACATCTTAGTCTTGTTCCTGAACTTAGAGGAAAAGCTTTCAGGTTATTTTACCACTGTATATGATGTTAGCTGTGGGCTTTTCATAAATGGACTTTATAGTGTTAAGGTAAATTTCTTCTATACCTAATCTGGTGAAAGTTTTTTATCATGAAAGAGTATTAAATAAAAGAGTATTGAGCTTTGTCAAATGCTTTATCCAAACCTATTCAGATGATAATGCTATTTTTATCCATTCTATTAAGGTGGTGTATCACATTAATTGTTTTGCATTTGTTGAACCAGCCTTGCATACAAGAAATAAATCCCATTTGGTCAAATTATATAGTACTTAAATGTGACTTGAATTCAGTTTGATAATATTTTGTTGAGAATTTTTGTATTCATGTTCATTGGGGATATTGTCCTGCAGCTTTTTATATTTTAATGTCTATTTCTGACTGTGGTGTTGTGTTGATTCTGACCTCATACAATATGTTTAGAAATGTTCCCTTTTTATTTTTTGGAAGAACTGAAGAATGATTGATAGTAATTCTTTAAATGGTTGCTACACTTTTTTATAAAGCTATCTGGTCCTTAGCTTTTCTTTGTTGGGATGTTTTGTTTTTGGGTTTTTTAATTTGTTTATTTTAGTTATTTAAAATTTTTTTTTATTGGGGAATTGGGGGGATGGGAACAGTGCTGGGGAATTGGGGTAAGGGGAACAGACAAGTTGCTGTCATTTTGTTCTTCAGTCTAGTTGTGGAAGATGTTGCTTCACTGGCCCAAGTTGGCACCATCATTGTGCTCTTCCCAGGCGAGGCACATCAGTTGCCAGCTTCTGGATGGCCGCTCACTGTGGCTACTGGCCGCTCACGCTGGCTGCTGGCTATACACGGTAGCCCATGGCAACCCACTGCAGCAGGGGCTGCAGCCTACATCGTCGCCAGTGACTCATGGCAGCCCAGCTCCAGGTTGAGCTGTTGTTCANTCAGCATCTTAGCTGTGGAGGGCAGTGTCACTGGCCCTCATATGTGGGATCCAAACCAGGGCCCTCTGGCGTCCCAAGCCAGTTCTTAACCATCGCACCACTCAGCTGGCCCAATTATTCATTATTTTGATTTGTTTTTTCCATCTTAAAGTAGTCCCTCTAACATTTCTTATAATATTGATTTGGTGATGATGAACTCTTTTAGCTTTTTCTTGTCTGGAAAGCTCTTTATCTGTTCTTCAATTTTAAATGATAGCTTTGCTGGGTAGAGTAATCTTGGTTGTAGCTCCTTGTGTTTTATCAGGTTGAATATTTTGTGCCAATCCCTTCTGGTTTGCAAAGTTTCTGTTTAGAAATCAGCTGACAATTTTATGGGAGTTCCCATATAAATTACTAGTTACCTTTCTCTTGCTTTCAGGATTCTCTCTTTGTCTTTAACCTTTCCTATTCTAATTATAATGTGTCATGGTGTGGGCCTGCTTAGTTCTATCTTGTTTGGGACTTTGTGATTTCTGGACTTGTATGTCTATTTCTTTTGCCAGGTTAAGAAAGTTTTCAGTCATTATTGCTTCAAATCGGGTCACAACCCCCTTCCTTTCTCTCTTCTCCTTCTGGTATCCCTATGATGTGAATGTTGTTACACCTCATGTTGTGCCAGAGGTCTATTAAACTACCTCATGTTTTTTATTCTTTTTTCTTTTTTCTGTTTTGATTAGGTGTTTTCTGCAACCTTGTCTTCCAAATCAGTGATTTGATCTTCTGCTTCATCTATGTGTTGGTGATTCCTCCTAGTGTGTTCTTCTTTTTAGTTATTGTATTCTTCCCTTCTCACTGGTTCTGATTTTTTTTAAGGTTTCTATGTCCTTTTTCATGCTTGCTGTCATTCTGTTGACGTTCTCACTAATTTCCTTGAGCATCCTGATAACCATTGTTTTGAACTCTGTATCTGGTAGGTTGCTTGCCTCCATTTCATTTAGTTCATTTTCTGTAGTCCCTCCCCCACGTTTTTTGTTTTTGTTTTTTTTTCATTTGGGATGTATTTCTTTGTTTCCACATTTTGGCTGCATCTCTGTTTCAAGTATTAAGTAAATCTGCTATGTACCACAGTCTTGGGCAGGTGGCCTTATGTAGTAGGTACCCTGTGGGGCCCAGTGGCAGTCTCCCTGCTCACTTGCACCGGGTGCTCCAGGAGTGTCCCTTGTGTGGGTTGTGTGTGTGCCTTCATGTAATAGTTGAGCCTTGGTTGCTATTGACATGTCAGTGGGTGGGATTAACCCTAAAGTTGATTGGCCATGAGGTTTGGCCATGTCCTCAGCTTACAGGCTGCTAAGGAGAGAGCTTACCACACTGAGTGGGATTTGTCCCAGTGGGCTCTGCTTCCTTTTGAGATGACCTTTGTGTGTGCTGCTTTTGGAGTTAATTGTGCAATGCTCCGCTGTGATCTGAAGCCAGCCTCCAAGTTTATTGGTTCTGGAGCCTTTTGGGAGGAACTCCAGTGAAGGCCCAGGTCACCCACTGCCTGTGACCATTTGGGAACTACCTGGTAAAAGCTACAAAGTGATCCCCGGTTTTTTGCTGCCTGTGCTAACCCTGGAGGTGCATGGGAGAGGCCACCCTCTGACCAGAAGACGTCTGCCACCCTGCTGCCAGTGCCAGTTTGGGGCAGCTTTGCAAAATGCCAGGACAACCTGAGGACTGCTACCACCTGCCAGCTCCCTTAATGTTCAGCCACTGATAAAGTCTCATGCAGTATGCAAGTTGGGGGAGGCAGGGTCTCAGGGAGTCACTAAAATGGGAAGAGTTGTCATCAGGTTAATGTAAATTCTAGTTTGGTGCCAGTGCTGAGCCTGAAGCTACTGAGCAAGATTCTCAGATAACATCAAGGCCAGTTGCCGCCAGCCTGGGGCCTGTGGACTTCAATTGCTTTCCAAGAAAAAGTGCAATGTGGGTGGGGCTGGCTCATCATGAGAAAGTACCTCAGTTGTTGGGGAGTTTAGTTGGGCAGGATCCCTGCAGTCAGCAGGGCAGAACTGCAGGAGCTCACCAGCCCAATCAGATTCAGATTTAGCTGTAGGGGGAGGGGGAGGGACCAAAACAGTAAAGATGGTGCCCACCTGCTGGTTTCTCGGGAGTAGAAACCTACACAGGGAAAATGCTAACTGTTTTCCAGCCCTTGTTGCAAAACCACATAACTCAGCTAGGCCCCCCATGTGTCTCTAATGCCTCCTGAGTAACTATTCCTCCACTGGAGCTCAAGGTGAGTGCCTGCGAGTGAGAGAGTCTGTGTGCAGGCTCTTTAGGAGGATGCCTGGGTTTCCTGCAGCCTTCCATCCCACCCAGACAGTCAAAATTCCCACTGTTTTTCACAGCAAGATGTTGTGGAGCACCTCTTCCTGGCACCAGTAGTGGAACTGGGGAGTTGGTATGGGGGTGGGGGTCCCTCACTGTTTCAGGGCGAAATATCTCTCCCAATTCTCAACTGCCACACAGAGGTTTGGGGCCTGTTTTGCATCTCTGTGCCTACTACCAGTCTCGTCATGGCTTTTTATATAAAGAAAAAGTTATAAAACTGTTCAGTCAGACTTCAAATGGTTCTCCAGGTTGATTGCTCTATAATTTAGTTGTAATTTTAATATGTTCATGAAGGAAGTAGGTAGGCACAGTGTTTACCTTGTCTGCAATCTTGGGTCTCTATGCATATTGTTTTTATTATTGTAGTTTTGTAGTATACTTTGAAATCAAGGAGCCTCCAGCTTTTGTTCTTCTTTCTAAATTTTGCTTTAGCTATACTGCATCTTTTGTTGTTCCATACAAATTTTAGGATTGTTTGTTCTAGTTCTGTGAAAAATACCATTGGTATTTTCATAAGGATTGCATTGAATCTATAAATTGATTAGGGTAGTCTGGGCATTTTAATAATATTATTTTTTCCAATTTATGAGTACAGTATATCTTTCCATTTGTTTATATTTTTTCCATTTCATTAATCAATGTCTTATTGTTTTTAGAGTACAGGTCTTTCACCTCCTTAAATTTAGTACTAGGTATGTTATTATTTTTAATGCAAGAATAAATGGAATTGTTTTATTAATTTCTCTTAGAAATGCAACATATTTCTGTACAATAATATTGTAGCCTGCAAATTTACTCAATTCATCCATTCTAATAATTTTTTGGTGGAGTCTTTAGGGTTTTCTATATATAGTATTGTCATCTGCAAAAAAATGACAGTTTTCCTTCTTTCTTTCTAATTTAGATGCTTTGATTTCTTATTCTTGATTATTTTTGGCCTGTATTTTTTTTCTTTTTAAGTTTATTTTACAATTACAGTTGATATACAATACTATATTAGTTTCAGGTGTTCAACATAATGATTGAACATTTATGTACCTTATGAAATGAGCACCCTGATAACTCATTTGGCACCTTTCATAGTTGTTGCAGTATTATTGATTATGTTCCCTATGTTGAACTTTACATCCTTGTGACTATTTTTATAATTGGCAATTTGTACTTCTTAATCACTTTCACCCAATTTGCCCATCCACCCAACCCCACTCCCATTTGGCGACCATCAGTTTGTTCTCTATGACAATGAGTTCATTTCTGTTTTTTATCTATATCTATATCTATATCTATATCTATCTATATCTATATCTATCTATCTATCTATCTATTACACATACAAGTGAAATCATATTGCATTTCTCTTTCTCTACCTGGCTTATTTATTTTTTGTCTTTTTTATTCTTGCTTTGTCTGAGTGTTTTCTACTACTTTTCCTTACAGTTCACTGATTCGTACTTCTATTTCATTCATTTTTCTGCTGTACTCCTGTAGTATATTTGTCAGTTCACTTATAATTTCTGTTTGGTTCTTTCTTATATTTGTATCTACTGAAGTTCTCACTGTTTTCATTCCTTCTTCTCTTGAGTTCACAGAGTATCTTTATGACTATTACTTTGAACTCCTTATGAGGTAGGTTGCTTTTTTTGTTTCATTAAGGTCTTTTTCTGGGGAAATGCCTTTTTCTTTGGTATAGACCATATTTCTTTATCTCCTCATTTTACTTGTCTCTCTGTGTTGGTCTGCATGTATTATGTTAAACATCTACCTACCCCAGTCTTGAAGTAGTTGTCTTGTATAAGAATTGTTCTATGTAGCCCAGAAGTTCAATCTCCTCTGGCCACCAGAGCCAGGTGTTCTACATGTGTCCCACATGTGGGCTACATGCACCTGCCAACTGTGATAGAACCACAGCTGCAGTGCAGGGTGGGTGGGGTAGCACATGTTCATTCAGCCTGGTTATGGTCACTGTGAAGGTAGAGTGGTGTTTGAGGAGTTTACTTGTGCCAGTTGAGGCTTGGCTGCTACATGGGGATTGAGGGGGTTGGGGCACTCTCCTAGCCTAGTTATGATCAAGCTGTTGCATGGGGAGGGCAAAGCTTGGAGCACTCACGCATCATAGTTGCAGCTTACTAACTGTGCAAGGGGGGTGGGAATTGGGATGTCCACCCCCTCCCCCCCGTTTGCAGCTAGGCTGCTGCAAGGAGGTTATGGAGCTCAGGGTACTCTCCTAGACTGCTTAGGGCACTGGGTGGTCAGAACATGCCCTCCAGTGGCAATAGGCTAGAAAGCAGGAACCAAAAATGTCCCGTCAGCTCTGTCACCAAGAAGTTAAGATGAGATTGCAAAAATATCATTCACCAGTACTTCCATCCCTGGATAAAGTTTCAGCAATTCCCTGCATCTTTGGCAGCTGCTTTAAGATTAATAAGTGTGTATCTTTTACTTATGATCCAGATGCTTTATAAACTGTTGCTTTTGAACTGAATCTAAGGTGGGAGAGTCTATGTGTGAGCCCTTTTTAAAAGCAGGAGCTCCATTCTCTCCAGTTCCATGGATCTCTTGGTTTTATCCCCATAGACTCTCAAAACCAGATGTTTGGAGGTTTGTTAAAAAAATAAAGAGGATAAAATGGAGTCGCTTTTGCTAAACAATGTCACTAAATCAAAACTAACCTAATTGCAGTTTCAGCTTCTCTCAGGATTGGAATTTTAAATCAATCAGTCTAGAATTTTTCTAATCAACACCAGTGAGGTACTCTGCTTTATAAGACTTTCTGCCAAACCTTAAGGCAAGGTGACTTTGCCTGAAATAACCCATTCCTTACTTCTTAATCCCACTCTCTTTCTGCCTATAAAAACCTTCCATTTTGTACAATTCATATGAATACCCTTCTACTGGAATGTCCGAAAACTCATGGTGTATTTTTTCTATGTTTTTTGTTGCAAAAATGCATCATGACTTTTCTGACAACCCAATAGTTGCTAGACAAGGTGCTCTGTGATTCACAAATCGCTTAATAAAGCCAATTAGATCTTCAAATTCACTCAGCTTTATTTTTTTAAAAAGGCTAATTTTTACAGTGCTTGCACAACTTTTTCACTTCTCAATACGTCCTTCTTGATTATGGGTCACCACATCTAAAGTGGGGCCCCAGGGAAGACCATATCTCTGCCACTCCTACCCATCTCAATGTATCTCTTTTGTCTTTTGTTGTGGAGACATCTTTCATCTAGTTCTCAAGTCTTTTTCAAACGAAAATTATCCCATATGTATCTGCAAATTTGTTGTGTGGGTAGCAGGAAGTGAGTTCAGGGTCTTCCTACACCACCATATTGATACCCACCTTCTATACTTAACATTTTAAAGAGCCCCTCCATTGTTTCAATTTTTTCTCTTTGTGTTTTACAGTAATTAGTTTGTATTTTATACCTTCAAATTCACTGGATTTTTTCCCACAGCTATGTTCAGTACTTTTTTCTAGCATTGAGTTTTATTTATAGCATTTTCACGTCATGGTTTAATTATATGCCATGACTTTGCTAAATTGTTCCATCTTTTTATGCATGTTTTTATCTTCACCATCTTATCATTTAATATACAAATTATAATTGTAATTTTCTCTCACATTATTCCAACACATTTTTCACCTCTGTGTATTTTTGTTGATTGGTTATAACTTAACAATGTTTCTTTTATTGTAATTTTAAGCGTCCAATGTTTTTTGATCAAATATTGCATTTGTTGTATAGAGCAAAAATAGAGCCAGATGTGGATAGTATTCATGTCCAGAAATGGATCTGTATTTTCTTTTGTTAAGTCATTAGTGAGATGAGAGGTTGAGTCAATCTAGTCAAGAATAGAGTTTATTTGGGGTTATATTTTTGCTGCTCTTACCTTCAGTGCATCAAAAACTTCAAATTCCTCCAATAGTGATATGCTGTTAACCTGTACTACGTGTGAGACCTTAAGCTTTAAGAGTTTTTCCAATGTTCTTACTGTACCTTAGATTTCAGAAGTCATTGGATTTCTGTTCCACAGAGAAATATCACTTGACAATGCTCCCAAATAGCCCCAAATGTAGACTTTTGCTGTTTTTATTCAGTGCCAGCCTTATATGGTAGGCAGAAGAAATTCCTGTTTCTCCTTCTTTAGCTCAATTTTAGGCATCTTCTGTGTGCCTGGGACTTAACATCTGCCTCTAGTCATATGCCAGTTAAACTGCCTTTTTTCTGCCTTGGGTCTTGGTGAGGAAATAATTTTTTTAAGTCTTTTTAGGAGATAATTTCTTTTTTTTTTTTACTTTCTACCTGTGTAGCAAGTATCTACTTTGTATTGGCACATAACCTTAGGCCAAAGGGTATTTTTCTGCATCTCCCCCAAGGGAAGATAATGTTTGCTTCTCTCCTTGAAGCAAAAGATTTTGACCCTGGTCCTAAGAAAATAAGGTTTTTAGTTCTTTTCCTAAAGACAGATAGCTTTTACTTTTAACCTTCCCAAGAAAAAGTGGAATTTTGCCCGATTACTGGGGCCAAGAGAATTCCTCACTTCTCCCCAATAAGTTAATGCATTTTGTGGTTTTTTTATAAGTAAAATGTCCACAGATGTGTACAGAGTTTCCTACCAGTGTGCGACCAATGACAACACTCTTTGGTCTCCTGTCTTGCCCCACTTTTTCTCAAGAGCTTGATGGATACCAGTAGAAGTGGCTTGCTGGTGAATGTAAATTTTCCTTGTGTCTGGTGCCTCCAGTTATTACGAACTGATATGTAACTCCTTATCATGTAAGAATTGTTTACAATTTTAGATAATTTATTTTTATCTGCTGTTTTGGTAGCCACTTCTTCCGATGCTCAGCCAAAGATGAAAGAGTACAGGTAGTCTGTTCTTCCTTGGAGACGCCTGACACTGTTTCAAATTCCATTCAACCAGTTGCTTTGAGACCTCATCTCTCTGCTGGACTCAATAAAAGTTATGATTTTGTAAATTATCTGTTTTGCTTTGTTATTAGAAGGCATTCTCTTTGACACATACATCCTAAACAGAGGCAAAACTCTTCTCCTAAATAACACTTGAATAAATCTATAAGATTCTTTAATGTTTAGCCCTTTCTCACTTCACCAACAGCATTTTAGAACACTATCATACTCCATTATTTGCAATTTTCCTGCCATACCTGTTTATCAAATTTTAATTCCTCTCATCACAGGATCTTGAAGCATCCTGGTATTACTAACTTGAATATTCTACTCTCACCCCTTTACCTGGTTAACTCCCATATATTCTTCAAATCTTAGTTTAAGCATCATCACTTCCTCATGATAAAATTGATCCTAAAAGCCAGTGTCAGTTCTCTGTTATATGACTTTATAATATCATTAAAATCTTCTTTGTGATTAGATCATAGTGAATGCATTATACAGTAGTCTCCCTTATCCATGGGGGATAAGACCCCCAGTGAATGCCTGAAACAACGGATAGTATGGAACCCTTTATACAATATCTTTTTTTTTTTAAACCAAAGCAAACCTTGGGATCAACTTTATTGCTGATGGTTGTGGCTCTTTCCTCCCCATGCCCTTGTCTCTCCGGTGGTCCAAAACCCCTCCAGGATAGCACAGTGCTTAGGTTCTTCTGGGCCAGAGGTAGAGACAATCTGTCTCCCAACTCTGCCCCTTTTCAGTCCCTCCCCTGTCCCCACCCCACCCTATTGCACATCAAATCATGTAAACATGGATATGGGCATGGCCCAGAAAAGCAGTGAGGCAGATTGATGTGTAAACGGATTTGGGACCAGGAGGCAGACCCAGTCACCCAGTCCCACCCCATACTGAGTCTCAGAGTTAAATCTGGAAAAGCAGGGGGAGCCTGGTCCCAAACTCTGGCTCATGTTATGCAACAGTGTAGATGGCTCATCTCCCCTCTACCACCAACCCTTTCCTGGTCCTAAGGTCCATCACCCCGCCCAGGTGGTCCTCCAGGCCTGGGCAGCAGATAGCACTGTCCAGTTTTCTCCCTTCCAACTCCAACTGGAGGTCACTGGTGTTGAGTCTTCCTAGATGCCCGGGGGAAACCGGCGACAGGCAATGGCAGTCTGTCTAGCCCAAAGGCCCTGATCAGCTCTGCCCGCACAGCTGCAGTGAAGGTGTTCACCAGACAGAGAGTGGTGAGGCCCGTGAATCCTGCATTGTAGAGGAACACGATGTAGAAATTGCCCAGCCAGTTGAAGCGTCCAAAATCACCCAGCAGGACAAAGCAAGTGAGCCCCAGAGTTCGAGAGAAGACAGGAAGTGCTGAGCTTAGGACCAGGAGACAGACACAGTTCCCAATTATCTGTGTCATGGCTGTGTCATGCCATCTGGGCCGCAGGCCCCGGAAGAGTGGAGAGCTGTAGAATCCCACGACTGAGGATACCATCAGGTAAAAGATGAGTACAACTTGAATGACGGCACCAAAGGAGCCCAGCTTGGAGAAGGAGACCTGGCCCAGGGAGGCACCCTGCATGCCCCAGGGCATGGCAGCCTCATCGATGAGCAGCTCCAGGATGTGGATGGCCACAATGAGCACAGCTAGGCCCGTCAGTACCAGCAAACACAGCATGGCCAGCGGGTAGCCCAGGTTCTGCTGCCAGGCTGAAGCCTTCCGCCACTTCTCCAGCAGAACTCTCTGTGTCTGCAGAGTCAGGACCTGTCTGTGCAGCAGCTCCATGTCCAAAGGCAGCCAGCAAGAGGTGGGATTACAAATCCTGTGGGTCAAAGCTGCTTCCTCAAAGACTGAGCAGTACAGTTGCTCCTCCAGGTCTTCCAGCAGCCAGGGCTTGACCAGCAGCTTCCCAGTGGCCAAGAACATGCGGGTGAGACCTAGCGGAGTACACACCAGGAGCAGCAGGACCCCAAGGAAGGAGATGTAAGAGTAGAGGTAGGGAAGGTAGTACTCCCAGAAGTCATAGAGTGACTCCCTGCTGGCCTTGTTGTCCACAATGGCTGATGCCACCCATACCATACCCAGCACCAGCAGAGTGAGGAGCATCAACATTACCACCGTCTCATAGACCCGGCCCAGGACACCCTTTCTGGAGCCAGCAAAGCCCTCAGACTCAGTGAAGAAGTACGCAAAGGGCATGAGGAAGATAAGGGACAGGTTGGAGAAGAGAAAAACGAGGTTCCAGAGGCCATGGATGAGGGAGCCGTTGAGCCACTGGATGTAGTAGTTCCAAGGCAGTGAGAGTAGCACCTCATTGCTGATGATGGAGAAGGGCAGGAGCAGGACAGCACCCAGGGCAACCGCCAGGGTAAAGGTGCAGAGCTCGAGCGCAATCTTTTTTTTTTTTTAAAGATTTTTTTATTGGGGAATTGGGGGAGATGGGAACAGTGCTGGGGAATTGGGGGAAGGGGAACAGACAAGTTGCTGTCATTCTGTTCTTCAATCTAGTTGTGGAGGACGTTGCTTCACTGACCCAAGTTGGCACCATCATTGCGCTCTTCCCAGGCAAGGCAGACCAGTCTCTGGCTTCTGGACGGCCGCTCACTGCAGCTGCTGGCTGCTCACGCTGGCTGCTGGCTACACACGATAGCCCATGGCAACCCACTGCCACAGGGACTGCAGCCTATGCCGTCGTCAGCGACACATGGCAGCCTAGCTCCAGGTTGAGCTGTTGTTCAGCATCTTAGCTGTGGAGGGCAGTGTCACTGGCCCTCATATGTGGGATCCGAACCGGGGCCCTCTGGCATCCCAAGCCAGTTCTTAACCATTGCGCCACTCGGCCGGATAGTCATGGGACGTGGAGTATAGTGTGGGAGTGGAGTTAAGGGAATTGTAATAGATATGTATGATATTGGGGTGAAGTGGGGTGGCAGATTGGGGGAGGGGGGTTGTCACCTCTAGGGGTAAAAGTATAACTATTGCACTGTGTTGTACAGCTGAAACTAATTCTAAAAAATGTGTATTGCATAATAAAAATTAAAAGAAAAAAAAGACTGTATATATGCAATAGCTACAATTACATTATCAACAATTACATTAAATATAAATGGATTAAATGTTCTCATCAAAAGACACAGGGTGGCTGAATGGATAAGAAAAGAAGACCAATGCATATGCAGTCTACGAGAGACTCACTTTGCATCAAAAGACACACAGAGAGAAAGTAATGGGATGGAGAAAGATATTTCATTAAAACAAAAATTAAAAAATTAAAAAGCTGGGATAGCAATACTTATACCACACAAAATAGACTTTAAAACAGAGGCTGTAACAAGAAACAAAAAAGGACCCAGTAATCCCACTTCTGGATATGTAGCCAAAGAAATCCAAAACACTACTTTCAGTGATCATTTGCATTCATGTATTCATTGCAGCATTATTTACAATAGCCAAGATATGAAGGCAACTTGGGTCTCCCTGAATGGATGAGTGGATAAAGAAGAGTTGAGACATATATAGAATGGAATATTACTCAGCCTTAAAAAATAATGAAATCTTGCCATCTGCAACAACATATATAGACCTGTAGGGTATTATGCTGAGTGGAGTATATCAGACAAAGATAGATGCAATGTGATTTCTCTTATATATGGAATCTAAAGGACAAGAGTGAGTAGAAACTTGGAAGGTGTTTAGTAGAACAAATTTGTTGTTACATAGTATACATGGGGATGTAAAGTAAAGCATTGGGAATATATTCTATAATATGGTAATAACTATGCATAATACCAGATAGGCACTAGACTAGTCAGGGGGAACACTTCTTAAATTATATAAGTGTCTAACCACTATGCTATATTCCTGAAATTAATATAAAATAATATTGAAAATCAAATGCATTTGAAAAATTCAAAATTGGGGGAAAAGGTATAGGGAAATAAGAGATTGAAATTTTCAGGTATAAAACAAATAAATATTTGGAATGTCATATACAGCATAGCAAATATAGTAAATAATTTTGTGACAGTGTGGTACAGTTGCAGATGGTTGCTGGACTTATGGTGATCACCTCCTTAGGTATATAAATGTTGAATAACTATGGCGTACACCTGAAACTTATATAATATTGTATGTTAGCTATATTTTAATAAAAATCTTAAAAAAGAAAACATATGAAATTATAAAATTTACTGGTAAAGGCAAATATATGCACAAGTTCATAATACTCTAATACTGTAATGATGGTGTATAAATCACTTTTAACTCTAGTGTAAAGGTTAAATGAGAAATGTGGTAAAAATAAAGCTTCATATTTTGTTAATGGATATATTATACTATACAAAAATAAACTGTCTCTTCATGTCCACTACCCATTTTTTAATTTGACTGTTTGTTTTGTTGTTGTTGAGTTGTATTGGTTCCTTATATATTTTTTATATTAGCCCTTTATTGGAGGCGTTGTTTGCAAAACTCTTCTCCCATTCGGTTGGGTGTATTTTTATTTTGTTGATGGTTTCTTTTGCTGTTCAGAAGCTTTTTAGTTTGATATAGTCCCATACATTTATTTTAGCTTTTACTCCCATTGCCATTGAGGTCAAATTCATAAAGTTCTCTTTGAATCCAAGGTTCATAAGTTTAAAACCTATGTTTTCTTCTATGTACTTAATTGTTTCAGGTCTTATGTTTAGGTCTTTGATCCATTTTAAAAATGGGTAGAAGACCTAAATAGACATTCCTTCAAAGAAGACATACAGTTGGCCTATAGACATATGAAAAGATGCTCAACATCACTAATTATCAGATAAATGAAAATAAAAACCACAGTGAGATATCACCTCACACATGTTGGAATGGCTATCATCAACAAGACAAATAATAACAAGTACTGGAGAGGCTGTGGAGAAAAAGGAACCCTCATACACTGTTGGTGGGAATGCAGATTGGTGCAGCCACTATAGAAGACAGCGTGGAGTTTCCTCAAAAAATTAAGAATGGAATTACCATATGACCCAGCAATTCCACTTTTGGGTATCTATCCAGAGAAACCCAAGATGCTAATTCAAAAAAATATATGTACCCCTATGTTTATTGCAGCGCTATTCACAATAGCCAAGACTTGGAAACAACTGAAATGCCCATCGGTAGATGATTGGATTAAGAAACTGTGTTACTTTATACAATGGAGTATTACTCCACTCAGAGATATAGAGGAATAACTGATGGCTGTTAGTTGGGAGGGGGTGGGGATGACGGAGAAACGGAAGGGATTAGACAGCATAAATACATAACTATAATATTGCCACAGGGACATGAAAGACAGTTCGAGGAATATAATTAATAATGTTGTAAATAATTTGTAGGGTGTCAGATGGTCACATGTCTAGTTAGGGAGACTGCATCATGGATGGGGCAGAGGCTTGATCACTGCACTGTACACTTGAAGCTGATGTTGTATAATATTGTATGTTAACTATAAGTGTATATATAACTATATAACTATATAACTATATAACTATATAACTATATATAACTATATATATACAGTCATGGGACCTGGAGTATAATGTGGGAGTGGAGTCAAGGGAATTGTAATAGATATGTATGATATTGGGGGGGAAGTGGGGTGGTGGATTGGGGGAGGGGGGTTGTCACCTCTAGGGGTAAAAAGTGTAACTATTGCACTGTGTTGTACAGCTGAAACTAATTCTAAAAAATGTGTATTTCACAATAAAAAATAATTTAATAAAGATACATAGAAACAAATGAGAATGAACATACATTCTACCAAACATTTGAGGTGCAGCAAAAGCAGTTTTAAGAGGGAAATTTATATAATTACAGGAGAATCTCAAGAAACAAGAAAAATCCCAGATAAATAATCTCATGTTACACCTTAAGGAACCAGAAAAATAAGAACAAATGAAACCCAAATCAGCAGAAGGAATTAAATAATTAAACTCAGAACAGAACTAAATGTAATAGAGAACAAAAGGCAATAGAAAAACTAATGCAACGAAGAGCTGGTTCTTTGACAAGGTTAATAACATTGAGAAAACCTTAGCTTGACTCACTAAGATAAAAAGAGAAAAGACACCAATAAACAAAATCAGAAATAAAAGAGGGGAATTTACCACGGATGCCACAGAAATACAAAGAATTATCCAAGAACACTACGCAGGGCTATATGCCGCCAAATTCAATAACATAGAAGAAATGGACTTGTTCTTAGAAACATATAACCTTTCTAGGCTGAATCATGAAAACTTGGAAAACCTACTAGACAGATCAACAGTAAGCGAATTGAGTCACTCATCTGAAACCTTCCCAAAAGCAAAAATCCAAAACCAAATGGCTTCACTAGTAAATTCTACCAAACATTCAAAAAGGATCTAACACCTGTCCTCCTCAAACTCTTCCAAAAAAAACCAGAATAAAAGGCAATATGTCCTAACTCATTTTATGAGGCCAACATTACCCTGATACCAAAACCTGGTAAGGATAACACACAAAAAAGAAAATTACAGACCAATATCTCTGATAAATACAGATGCAAAAATCCTAAACAAAATTCTAGCAAATTGAATGCAACAATGCATTAAAAAGATTATACATCACAACAAAGTTGGGTTCACACCAGGGGCACAAGGATGGTTCAACATATGCAAATTGGTCAATGTGATACACTACATTAACAAAATAAAAAACAAAAATCTTATGATTATGTCAATAGAGGCAGAAAAAGCTTTTGACAAGATACGACATCCATTTATGATTAAAACACTTAATATAATGTGTATAGAAGGAAATAGCTTAACATAATAAAGGCCATATATGACAAACCCCCAGTTAAAATCATAATTAACTGAAAAACAGACCCCCAGCTAATATCATAATTAATGGTGAAAAATGAAACTTTTGCTCTACATTCAGAAACACAACAGGACTGTTCCCTATCACCTCTGCTTTTCAACATAGTATTGGAAGTCCAAGCCAGAGCAATCAGGCAAGAAAAAGAAATAAAAGGCATCCAAATAGGGAATGGAGAAGTTAAATTGTCACTTTTTGCAGGTGGCATGATGCTATGTATAGAAAACCCTAAGACTCCACAACAAAGCTCTTAGAAACAATAAATGAATACAGTTAATTTTCTGGCTACAAAATCAATGTACAAAAGTCCATTGCATTCTTATATACTAACAATCAAGTCTCAGAAAAATAAATAATAAAAAAACAATTCCTTTTGCAATTGCAACAAAAAGAATAAAATATCTAGGAATAAACTTAACCAAGGATGTGAAACACATATATACTGAAAACTATAAGAGATTTCTAAAAGAAATTGAAGAAGACACAAAGAAATGGAAAGACATTCTGTGTTCAGGGGTTGGAAGAATCAACATAGTTAAAATGGCCATGATACCCAAAGAAATATACAGATTTAATGCAATCCCCATCAAAACCCCAATGGCATTTTTTAAAGAAATAGAACAAATTGTTAGATTTGTATGAGACCACAAAAGATCCTGAATAGCCAAACCAATCCTAAGAAAAATGAACAATGCTGGAGGTATCACAGTCCCTGACTTCAGCTTGTACTACAGAGCAACAATAAGCAAAACAGTATGGTATACACAAAAACAATTGACACGCAGACCAATGGAATAAAACCAAGAATCCAGAAATTAACCCACATAAATATGGACAGATAATTTTCGACAAAGAAACAAAAACATACAATAAAGACAGCTTCTTCAGTAAATGGTGCTGGGAGAATTGGAAAGTCATGTGCAAAAGAATGAAACTAGACTGCTATCTGTCACCATGTAGCAAAATTAACTCAAAATAGATCAAAGACCTAAACATAAGACCTGAAACAATAAACCGCATACAAGAAAACATAGGTACTAAACTTATGGACCTTGAGTTGAAAGAGGATTTTATGTATTTGACCTCAAAGTTAAGGGAAGTAAAAGCTAAAATAAATGAATGGGACTATAGCGAACTAAAAATCTGCGCAGCAAAAGAAACTATTGACAAAATGAAGAGGCAACCAACCGAATGGGAGAAGATTTTTGCAAACAATGTCTCTGATAAGGGACTAATATCCAAAATAAAAAGGAACTGATATAACTCAACAACAGAAAAACCCAAACAATCCAATTAAAAATGGGCAGAGGACCTGAATAGATACTTCTCAAAGAGGACATGCAAATGGCCAATAGACACATGAAAAAATGCTCAACATCACTAATCATTAGAGAAATGCAAATGAAAACCACAATGAGATATCATCTCATGCCAGGTTTGAATGGCTATCATCAACAAGACAAATAATAAGTTTCGGAGAGGCTGTGGAGATAAAGGAACCCTTTATCATAAGGAACCCTTATGCACTGTTGGTGGGAATGCAGATTGGTGCGGCCGCCATGGAAGGCAGTGTGGAGATTCCTCAGAAAATTAAAAATTTGTCCCAGCAATCCCTCTCTTTGGTATCTACCCCCCAAAAATCTGAAAACATATATCCATAAAGATATATGTGCTCTGATGTTCATTCCAGCTTTATTTACTGTGAACAACACATGGAAACAACCAAAGTTTCCTTCTATAGATGATTGCATAAAGAAGTTATGGTATAAATACACAATGGAATACTATCCTGCCATCACAAAAGATGAAATAGTGCCATTTTTGACATCATGAATGAATTTTGAGATTATAATGCTAAGCGAAATAAATCAGACAGAAAAAAGTTAAGAACCATATGATTTCACTGATATGTGGTAAATAAAACTGAAAACAACAAAGGAACAAGACAAACAAATGAAGAGACAAAAACCCATAGACACAGACAATAGTTTAGTGGTTACCAGAGGATGGGGAGGGGGGTTGTGGTAGATAAGGGTAAAAGTAATCAAATATATGATGATGGAAGGACAACTGACTCTGGGTGGTGAACACACAATGTGATGTATAGATGATGTATTACAGAATTGTACACCTAAATAAATAAATAAATAAATAAATAAATAAATAAACCTATGTAATTTTACTAACAATTGTCACCCCAATAAATTTCCATTAAAAATAATGGAATCTTATCACTTGTGACAACATGAATAGACCTAGAGAATATTATGCTATGTGAAATAAGTCAGACTGAGAAAGACAAATACCATATGATCTCACTTACATATGGAATCTGAAGAGCGGAATAAAGTGCAAACAAAACAGAAATAAAGTCACAGGTACAGAGAACAAACTGATGGTTGCTAGATGTGAGGAGGTTTGGGGCATGGGTGAAAAAGGTAAAGAAATAAGGAAGTACAAATTGGTAGTTACAAAATAGTGATGGGGATGTGAAATACAGTATGGGGGATATAATCAATAATGTTGTAAACACTATGTAGGGTACTAGACTTCCTGGGGTGATCACTTCATATAGTATTTAAATGCCTAATCACTGCATTGTACACTTGAAACTAATATAAAATAATATTGAAAGCCAAAAGTATATACAGAGGGTAAAAAAATGTATACACATTTTAAGAAAGGAAAAATCTGTATTAAAGTTAACACTGATGGTATCCACTTTGAGCATCTCTTGTAATAGCAGAAGTCAAACGTGATTTGTATTTATCTTTTATTATCAGTATATATTGAGTATTACAATTTTAACAGTTATTTTTCCTTTATTAAAATGTATATATAATAAAGGAAAAAACTATATTAAAATTGTAATAATATATACATGGATATACATATATATGTATATGTATATTCACTGGATGTAAAGTAGAGCATAGGGAATATATTCGATGGTGTTGTAATAGCTATGTATGATGTCAGATGGATAGTAGACTTGGTGGGGTTATCATTTTGTGAGGGGTGTAAATGTGTAATCAATATGCTCTTTTGTATGTCTGAATCTAATTTTAAAAAAATCCTCTATTGATATTACCTGCTGCCTTCACTATAAAGTAAAGAAGAACGTAAAACTGAAGCCCACAGATGAGAAATAACTTGACTAGGGTCACATAGCAAACTGAAAATATGATGTTGAGAGTCCACATATTTTGTTTCTGAGGCAAGTTTTTTTTTAACACATGGTATTGCCTTTCTATGGTTGATTAAAACATAATTTTGTTCAGTTCCTACTATGTGTAATGACATTGTGCTAGAGTACAATGAGGGTATACAGGGAAATAAGAAATCAAGAGTAGCAAGTAAATACAGTTAATAATAACCAGTAGCTCGCATGTATTCAGCACTTACTATTTCCTAGGCACTAGGCTAAATGCTTTACCATATAATGTCATTTAATTTTCACAACCCAATGGGCTATGCAACAGCCCCATTGTAAAGATAGGGAAAATTGAGGCTTAGGAAAGAAAAATAATTTTATCTAGTCTACATGACTAATCATTGCTGAAGCTAGGGCTTAAAAGCAAAGTTTCTCTGCCTTTGCACCCTAATGCTTAACTTCATTATCATACTGGTTAACACCTACTCCTGCATCTATGCTGTATTTGGCTCCATTTTCTAGAAGATTAGGTTCTGAGCCTACAATTCTGAGATTAAATACAGTTGACCATTGAACAACATGGAGGTTAGGGGTACTGACTCCCCTCGCAGTCAAAACTCTATGCATAACTTTTGACTCCCCCAAAATTTAACTACTAATTGCCTACTATTGACTGGACACCTTACTGTAAACATAAAACAGTTAACACATACTTTGTATGTTATATGTATTATGTACCAGATTCTTATAATAAAGTAAGCTAGAGAAACAAAAATGTTATTAAGAAAATCATAAGAAAAATACATTTACAGTACTGTTAGGTATTAATTGAAAAAAATGTACATATAAGTGGACCTGCACAGTTCATTCCCATGTTGCTCAAGCATCAACTTTAATCAGTTGCATTTGGTTACAGAGGAACTGTAGAAGTTCCTGGTTAGTACACACTGGCAAGACATAAAGTGAATATTGTATGCCATACTTTTGTTTTAAAGTTATTCCTTTTTCTGATTATTACACAAACAAATATTTAGAGTAAAAATTTCAAATATGGAGAAAGGTGCATAGATAAGACACCCCTGAACTTCTTAGTAATCCCAGAACATAGATATAGATATAGAAGTTGTTAACATTGCAGGATTTCTTTCCAGTATGGGGTGTGTGTGTGTGTGTGTGTGTGTGTGTGTGTGTGTGTGTGTGTGTGTGTGTGAGAGAGAGAGAGAGAGAGAGAGAGAGAGAGAGNAGAGAGAGAGAGAGAGAGAGAGAGAGAATTTCAAATATATATATGGTCTTTTTATTTTTATAAAAGTAGGGTCATATTATATATACTAGTTGATAAACATTTTAGAATAAAATTATGAGCACTTTTTCCTATCTGCAAATATTCACCACCATAATTTTATAACTACCTTGTGTTACATTATATTAATATAGCTTACAATATTTATTTTTTCTATTGCTTAATATTTTGATTGTTTATGATTTTTTTCTATTTTAAAGATAATTTGTGAGTATATTTCTGATAGTTTCAAAAATAGAGTCCTAGAAAGGGAAATAGTAGACCTGAGCTTATAAACATTATTAAAACTCTTGATTTATTTTGTCAAATTGATTTCTATGAATGTTACACCAATTTACTCTTGACAGCCAATATTTGATCGTGCCCATTTCTCTGCTCTATCACTCCACATTTTAACTCTTGAAGAATTAAATGGTGCACTGTATTGGGGATGTACACTATAAACATTAAAATACTTATTTTTAATATTCTTATTAAATTTATTGGGGTGACATTAGTTAGTAAAATTATATAGGTTTCATGTGCACAATTCTATAATACATCATCTATATATTGCAATGTGTGTTCACCACCCAGAGTCAGCTCTCCTTCCATCACCATATATTTGACCCCATTTACCCTCATTTACCACCCCCTTCCCCCCTTCACCTCTGGTAACCACTAAACTATTGTCTGTGTCTGTGAGTTTTTGTTTTTGTTTGTTTGTCTTGTTCATTTGTTGTTTTGTTTTATATCCTACATGAGTGAAGTCATATGGTTCTGAACTTTTTCTGTCTCACTTATTTCGCTTAGCATAATAATCCCAAGATCCATTCATGTTGTCACAATGGCACCAATGGCAGTATTTCATGAATTCTTATGGCTAAGTAATATTCCATTGTACATATGTACCACATCTTCTTTACCCAATCACCTATTGAAGGACACTTTGGTTGTTTCCACGTCTTGGCTACTGTGAATAATGCTGCAATGAATATTGAAATACATATATCTTTATGGATAAATGTTTTCAGATTTTTTGGGTAGATATCCAGAAGAAGTATTGCTTTGTCATATGGTAATTCTATTCTTAATTTTTTTAAGGGAACTTCATACTGTTCTTTATAGTGGCTGTACCAATTTACCTTCTCCCCTGCAGTGTATGAGTGTTCATTTTACTCCACAACTGCTCCAACAATTGTTAAAATGATACTTAATTTTATTCCAAGACAATGTTAATGTCTTCAAATTATTACTTAAGGTCACATGCTAAAATTGAATTACAGGCTATTAACAATTCTGTAATTGGTTCAATGTGAGTGTGTTTGAACCTCTAAGACTACCATGTCTTCTTTTTATTTTTTTATGGAGATAACATTAGTTAATGACATTATATACATTTCAGTGCATAACATTATAATTTGATAGCTGAGTATGCAATTGTCACTACCAAAAGTTTAATTTCCATTCATTACCATATATTTGAACCCCCCAACGAAGTTGTGATATATTTTCTTATAAAAATATATTGCTGATGATGTTGTGGTGATGATGGAGATAACTGAGGTAAAAATACTACTATCCATTATGCATTAAGAAAACTGAGATTAGGTCATACAGTTCTTGACATTTTCTGTCTGACATATTTCACTTAGCATAATAATCTCAAGATCAATCCATGTTGTGGTCTCATATGGCAGTATTTCATCTTTTCTTGTGGCAGAGTAGTATTCTATTGTTTATATATACCACATCTTCTTATTTATTTATTTATTTATTAGTTTCAGGTATACAAAACAATTCAATAGTTATACTTTTCACCCTTCACAAAGTGACAACCTCCCTCCCCGAATCCACTGCCTCCCTGATATCATACATATCTATTACAATTCCATTGACTCCACTCTCCACAGTATACCTCACATCACATGACTATATATATATATATGTATATATATGTATATATATACATATATATACATATATATATTTATAGTTGACATACAATATTATACAACTTCAGCTTCATGTACCACATCTTCTTTATACAATCATCTATCCAAGGACACTGGTTGTTTCCATATTTTGACCATTGTAAATAACGCTGCAATGAACATTGGAATACCTATATCTTTTCAGATAAATGTTTTCAGATTTTTGGGGTATATACCCAGGAGAGGGACTGCTGGGTCATATGGTAATATGTATTATAGAATTGTACACTTGAAACCTATGTAATTTTAATAACTATTGTCACCCCAATAAATTTAATTTAAAAATAAAACTGAAATTAGGTTAATTTGTTTAAGGTCAGACAGCTAATTTTTGTCAGAGCTGGAATAAAACCCTCATGAATTTGACTCCAGAGACTGTGAGTTGCACTAGGATACTAACTCTCTCTTCATTTAGATACACATAAAAAACTCTGTAGTGTCTTTCTACCCTTCCCCTAGTGCTAAAAAACAAGAAAAGAAAAAACAGGCTTATAGAAATTCAGGTGGTAAAGTAGAGAAAACTAGTTTTTTTTCCTCTCAGTCTTCAAAATTATACCTAGCACATCGGAATTCTGTACTCATAATGTTACAAAATATGTCAAATAAGGATTTATATTTTTTTGTTGCTGTTTAACAGAATCTCCATTAAAACATAATTCCCTGGTAAGGAAAAACTGAGGAATTATGATGTGGAAAGTAGACACAAATTGGCAACCTTGATAATTCTGAGACAGTTAGGCTTAGCCACCTGCAGGGTGCAGCATGGTCAATCAGAGGACATCTTGAAGGCACTGAGTATAAGTGGCTAAGAAGAGAGAGAGGCAAGAGGTAGAACAGACACACATATACAAAAATGGGAGGGAATATAAATACAGCTTGACAGTTTTGTTGATGCTCAAGCATCTTCAAGTATTGAGCTTTTAAACAGTTTTCCCATTTTGATAGCAAGTTTTATTTTCTGTTATTTTATTACTATAATACAAACTGTCTCCTTTCCTTAAGCTTCGAAGTTATTAGGATGAGTAGATAATATTACCTTCACTCTAAAATCACTGAATATTACTTGAACCACCTTGAACATCAACTAAACCAGTAAAACACATACAAGAGATGCATTTTTTTTTGTAGCACACCAAAATTTATAATGTCAATTGTAAAACTCAATCATTTTTCAGGGATATAATTAAATCAAACTTTAGCAAGTAGTTTTCATTAGGGTCCTAACCAAGCTGGATGTTTTGCATGTAATATGATCTTATGTAAAGAATAAAAAATAAATTGAAAGTAAAGAGGCAGGAAAGATATTGGATTCTGGTAAACGGATTCAGTCACTGGTAAAAATAACTCAGTGTGCTGAACACACCTAAAATTATCATGGATGAGATATTCCAACATTTCTGTTCATTATACCTTTGAAAGTAATTCATTAGAATGTGTTTGTATGAGGAATGTTATAAATTGTGTCTTTATATATTAATTACTTGGTATACTAAGTCTACTAAAGTGGTAGTAATTTATAACAATATGAAACTCAACTACATTGGGATGGGTACATACTATTGGCCTTAGATAAGTGTCCCCTTGACTGATGACTGAATTCTCCATATCACCATAATAATAGTACCAATTACTATGTCAAAATACATATTATTTTTTTTATTCAACTTACTGCTAACTTTTGATTTTAACATTAGTGATTCTTTATGCATTATTCACAATTATACATAAATTAGTCTAAATTAGTATGATCAACGTTTTGGTGTTAATAGTCTGAGAATACTACTTAATGATGTCATTCTGAAAATAACATTTGTCCTTGTAGGTTGGTGAATCAGGGGAAAAAATATTTCAATGAAAGCAAGATCTTTAAACTTAATGAAAGTGGCCCAAATACAAGATTGGATTCTTGAGTTATGGAGTGTGATTTCTCAGACTTTCTGCTGATTATACCTTTGTTATACTACAAAAGATTTTGCAGAATGGATGTAACTCTCTCTACATGAGCCATCTGAGAGGCAAGAAAAGTGGTCTCAGTCAAGGCACTACATACAGAAATGCATGAAACAACAAACAGCTCTAAGTGGAGGAAAGGACATCATATTAAATATAGGTTTAGGGAAATATAAATAAAAATATAATTTTACACCATTCTGGGTCATCTTGCTTTATATTACAAATGGAATACTTTTTTTTTTAATTTTTGAGGGTTTAGAAGCAAATATACTTCTCATAATTTTTTAACTGACCTTCCAGTGAAATATTTAGAGGGCTTTTCCTCCTCAGGCAGATCATACCAAAGTAGTCATTCATCTGGGAATTCATAGCACCACTGTAAATTAAAATTAGCAAAACATACAGTAAAAGCTGCTGTAAACTACTTTAGGAGACCTGCTGATGGCTGTGATTAATGGCTGTGCATCTACAGCTATTGCACATAGGTCTTAACAGAGCTATTTGTAAATTGTCAACAGAAACTCATGCAACCTCAGGTTATCAATCAGGAAGGTATGCATTGAAGTTGGTTAATTACAGCTCCTCTTTAATGGCACCAGGATGTGCATAATATTTCTCAATGCCTGAAAACTTCCAAAGACTAGTGATGAAGCTAATTTGAAAGCAAAATCTTACGATGGACAAATACTTGCTTTTTTCTGCTTGTTAGCCCTCACAAAGAGAAACATGGTCTTATTTAAGTGTATACAGCTCCTTCCTTTCCAATTTTTGTGGTCCTTCCTCTGTTATACATGTCCTCAAATTATTTTGTTGTTATAGCAATACTTTTCTATTTTGGAGAAACAAATCTAGCAAGAATGGTATTTGTAGAACTCACACTCATCCCAAGCTATATTCTTTCAACTATGGTCTCAGAGGTCTCCATCACACAGTTGTGGATCCAAATGCAAATGCTTTGTATGTCTTTTTTCCCCCTTAATATTGGCTACATTTTGCAAACCTTGGTTCATGGACAGACTATTTCAGACCCAAAGAGAAACAGCAGTCCTTTTATGTGGTACAGTGCCTTTTATTTGCCAGTGCATTCCTATCCATTCTTTCATAACATCCCAGTGAGATAGGCAGTGTAGGCATTGCAGTTTGCAATAAATGGTAATGTTGCGGGGAACCCAGACAGAGAAACAGGACACCAAGGCGTGGGAAGCAACTTTTACTAATTCCAGCACTGGCTCAGCGGATTCACATCCAGAGGCTGAGCCCCGACCCGGGCGGGACTCGGGGCTATATACCCTGAGGTTTCCGGGTTAGCATCTAAGGTTCCTTATTAAGACATACAGCCTTGTGCCAGTTCCTGACTGGCTCCCAGGTGAGGGAGGAATTCGGAAATGTTAAATGCAGAAGTTTTGCTGACCATACAGTCCAGGAATGTCTTTGTCTGAAGCCCGTGCAATATCCTTAGTGACCACGTGGTCTGGGAAGGCCTTTGTCTAGGGCCCACTGCCACAGTAATAGCATAATTGATAATATAGCAAGGTATATAGTGTTCTGATTATTAAGGTTACTTATTGTTTATAAAACATTGTTTGTTTTATATTTATTCTCACTTCAAGAATATTTAAAAGTGCTGATAAAATCAGAATTGACCAGTTCAGGTTAAAATAATTTCCTCAGCAAAGCATCATAACTGTAATCAGCATTGATAACTAATTTCTATGAAATATACACATTAGAGATATGTAGGAGAGACACTGAAAAAAAATCTTAAAATTTGTGAGTCAATAAGCTTCCTTAATAATTCTTCATTTGTTTGTCTTGTTCCTTTGTTGTTTTCAGATTTATATACCACACATCAGTGAAATCATATGTTTCTCGACTTTCTCTGTCTGACATATTTTGCTTAGCATTATAATCTCAAGGTCCATCCATGTTGTCACACATGAAGAAACAAAAACTCATAAACACAGACTATTTAATAGTTTAGTGGTTTCCATAAGGTGGAGGAAGGGGGATGGTAGATGAGGGTAAAAGGGATCAAATATATGGTGATGGAAAAAGAAGTGACTCTGGATGGTGAACATACAATGTGATATATAGATGAGGTATTACAGAATTGTACACCTGAAACCTATATAACTTTACTAACAATTGTCACCCTAATAAACTTTAAAAAACCATTCTTGGGCCGGCCGAGTGGCACGATGGTTAAGAACTGGCTTGGGATGCCAGAGGGCCCCAGTTCAGATCCCACATATGAGGGCCAGTGACACTGCCCTC
>NW_017731759.1:359280-376920 GCF_001890085.2 Hipposideros armiger | reverse complement strand
CAGCAGCCGCAGTGAGTGGCCGTCCAGAAGCTGGCGACTGATCTGCCTTGCCAGGGAAGAGCGCAATGATGGTGCCAACTTGGGCCAGTGAAGCAACATCCCCCACAACTAGATTGAAGAACAAAAACGACAGCAACTTGTCTGTTCCCCTTCCCTCAATTCCCCAGCACTGTTCTCAGCCCCCCAATTCCCCAATAAAAATCTTTAAAAAAAATCATTCTTAACATGTTCAAATTGCTTTCTCTAAAAGGCATAGTATAATTTTAAAAATTTAAATGTTAAAAGCAATCATTTAAGTTTGAGTTAAGTATCTTTAATCTCATCTAAGCATTTGTCAAGGGACTTATCAAGTACTTCTAAAGTACTATCGGATAAAGAAATAAGTTTAAGGAAGTTAGAATAAGCGGAATAAAAGGAAACTTTTTTTCATTCACATAACAAATTAACATCAATTGCAAGTCTTATTCATAGGATATTTGAGACAAATACCACACAATGTTTAAAATGTGGTACAACTGTCAAAATTAAATCCAACTGCAAATTTATACCACAGTGAAAATAGAGTAATGTGACAGCTGAAAATGGTATTATATAGTACCAAAGAGGTGGTACTGTGCAGATGATTGTTGCGATAAAGGCCAGGACAACAATAAAAAAAATTTTTTAAAGATTTTTATTGGGGAATTGGGAGATGGGAACAGCGCTGGGGAATTGGGGAAAGGGGAACAGACACGTTGCTGTCGTTTTGTTCTTCAGTTTAGTTGTGGAAGACACTGCTTCACTGGCCCAAGTTGGCACCATCATTGTGCTCTTACTAGGTGAGGCAGATCAGTTGCCGGCTTCTGGATGGCCGCTCACTATGGCTGCTGACCCCTCATGCTGGCTGCTGGCTACACACAGTAGCCCATGGCAACCCACTGCAGCAGGGGTTGCAGCCTACGCTTTCGCCGGCGACTCATGGCAGCCCAGCTCCAGGTTGAGCTGTTGTTCAGCATCTTAGCTGTAGAGGGCAGTGTCACTGGCCCTCATATGTGGGATCCGAACCAGGGCCCTCTGGCATCCCAAGCCAGCTCTTAACCAATGTGCCACTCGGCCGGCCCAACAATAAAAATTCTTTAAAAAATTATCTTGGATTCTCCTCCAACCACTTACTCAAATCTATTACTAGAGAACAAACGTGTTCCTGTTACATCAGGCAGCTATGAGCCCATTTAGCCTTTAAGACCTTATGACTCCATGAAGTTCTGTGTTCTAATCACATCCCCTTATGATTTCTTCATATAAAAATTTACCTGTGTTTTTAGATCGCTCATTCTGGAGCTTTTCAGACCTTGTGATTAACTAACCTGTTAATGCACTTCTCCTGAATCAAATATTTGCATTTTCACACAACTATTTTGGATAAAGAGTTCCCTAAAGGGGTGCTTCTAATGATGAGAAATTCAGGTTTGGGACCGTTTCTTAGACCCAGGAATCCCACCATATGGCTATTTGCCTACTATAATTAGCCCTGTGTTTACCCTAATAATTCTGTGTTGGCTGAGATAGAAGTCTTCCCACTTTGTTAATAGTGGATGTCAAATAAACCACACTCTGATTTTGGTGTTCATTTAGAAACATGGTGCTGAATAGAACAAAATCTCACCTCTTTTTTACCCAATTAGTTCCCTGCAGAGTTTTAAAAGTGGTAATTCCAAATAACCATGGATTTTTTTTTAAATCACCATTGTTAAATACTCAGAGACTGTATAATACTTATGGTGCTAATAATTTATTTTCTTTCTTAAATATTCTGATGCCTCTTGCCACTTAGACCAGCTGAGGAAACGTTTCCCATCTGCTTTTCTCAATCCCTTCAAAACAAGACATAATCTCAGGGAGCCTCTGAGATCTAACCTGATTTCCACTCTAGCAAATGAGTAGATAACTGAGCTCTTAATGAGTCAGGCAAAAGGTCTTTCTTATAATTGACACACAGAAGTATTTGTTAATGGATTCCTAGCGTCTGCCAAGTTCTCTTGTTAAGCTATTCATACGTGTAATAAATATAAGTTTCACATAAAGGTAGCCAGAGTGCTGGAAATGAAAAATGGTCTCTCTAAATTCCCCTCAGCTCCCCACCCTGGAGCTTCTGACTTAAGAACCACTAGTGCCCTCTTCTGGCCAGAAGTAAGACAAGCTTCATCTATCTAGTTACAGGAGAGCAGTTAACAGAATAACCAAATATTTTACTGATATATTCTCAAAAAGTAACCTTATCTATTGAAACAATGTTAGGAAACATAACTTTCTTGAAATGCACTACTTCTCTCTGAAAAGTACTACTACTAGCTACAAGTTCTAGATATATATGAATTAAATATTTCTATTTAAAGATGGCATAAGTATATTCCAACATCGCAAAATTGTCCAACTACAAGATATTGAAAAAAATATATGTACTCGTATGTGCCCATGTGGAAAAAATTTGTGAGAAAGGATATTATAAAATGTGAAAATTGGCTTGAAAAAAGTTTTTTTCTTTAAAAAATTATTAAAATATTAATAACATATAAAATCACATTGCATTCAGGTGTATACCATAGTTATTCAACATTTTTATACCTAAAGAAGTGATCACCATGATAACTCCAGTAACCATCTGAAACCATACGTTATTATGGTATTTTTGAATATATTTCCTATGCTATACATTACATCCCCAAGGCTTATTTATTTTATAACTGGGAATTTGAACTTCTTCTTCCACTTCACCTTTTCTACCCTTTTTTCACTTTTTCAATTACAGTTGACATTAAATACTTTATGTTAGTTTCAGGTGTACAGCATAGCGGTTAGATATTTATATAGTATATGAAGTCATCCCCCAATTAGTCTAGTACACAACTGGCACAGGACATTACTACTGCAATATTATTGACTATATTTCCTATGCTGTACTTTACATCCCTGTGACTATTTCAGAACTACCAATTTGTACATTTTAGTCCATTTACCTTTTTTCACCCAGTCCCCCAAACCTTCTCCCATATGACAACCATCAGTTTGTTCTCTGTATCTATGAGTCTGTTTTTGTTTTGTTTCTTCATTTATTTTGTTTTTAGATTCCACATATAAGTGAGATCAGATGGTATTTGTCTTTCATTGTTTGACTTTTTTCACTTAACATAAGACCTTCCAAGTCCATCTATGTTGTCGCAAAATATGAGATTTCATTCTTTTCTATGGCAAAGTGCTATTTCATTTGTACATATGTACCACCTCTTCTTTACCCAGTCATCTACTGATGGGCACTTAGGTTGCTTCCATATCTTAGCATTGTAAATAATGCTGCAATAAACAAAGGGTTGCATATATCTTTTCAAAGTGGTGTTGTGGATTTCTTCAAGTAAATACCTAAAAGTGGAATTGCTGGGTCATAAAGTATTTCTATTTTTAATTTTTTGAGGAACCTTCAAACCGTATTCCATAGTGACTGCACCAACAGTGCATGAGGCTTCCCTTATCTCGACATACTTACCAATGCATGCTGTTTGTTGATTTATTGATGATGGTCATTTTGACAGGTGTGAAGTGATGTCTCACAATGGATTTAATTTACATTTCTCTGATGATTAGTGATGGTGAACATGTTTTCACACGTCTATTAGCCATGTGTATGTCCTCTTTGGAGAAATGTCTATTCAGGTCCTCTGCCCATTTTTCAATTGGATTGTTATTTTTTTTCAGGGTTAAGTTGCATGAGTTCTTTCTTTTTTTAAATTATTTTTTATTGTGAAATAAACCTTTTTTAAAAATTAGTTTCAACTGTACAACACAGTGCAATAATTATGCTTTTTGCCCCTCAAAGTGACAACCCCCCTCCCCCAATCCACTGCTCCACTTCCCTTGCCCCCCCATATCATACATATATGTTACAATTCCCTTGACTCCACTCCCACACTATACTCCGTGTCCTGAGACTATATATATATATATATATATATATATATTCACTTATAGTTGACATACAATATTATACAACATCAGCTTCAGATGTACAGTGCAGTGATCAAGCCTCTACCCCATCCATGAACTGGTCTCCCTAATAAGACATGTGACCATCTGACACCCCACAAAATATTTACAACATTATTAATTATTCCTTGAACTGTCTTTCATATCCCTGTGGCAATATTGTAGTTACCTATTTATGCTGTCTAGTCCCTTCCCTTTCTCTCTCGTTGCATGAGTTCTTTATAAATTTGGATATTAACCCCTTATCGGCATGTATCATGGCTGAATATATTCTCCCATTCAGTAGGTTGTCTTTCCATTTTGTTGCTGGTTTCCTTGCTGTGTAAAACCTTTTTAGTTTGGTGTGGTCTCATTTGACTATTATTTTTTGTTTTCCTTGCCTAAAGTGACATATCAGAAAAAAATATTGCTAAGAGCAATGTCAGAGAGTTTACTGCCTATGTTTACTTCTAGGAGTTTTATGGCTTGGGGTCTTACATTTAAGTCTTTAATCCATTTTGAATTTATTCTCATATATGGTGTAAGGTGGTCTGGTTTCATTTTTTTGTATGTATCTGTCCAGTTCTTCCGCCATAACATGTTGAATAGACAAACTTTACCTTATTGTATATTCTTGCATCCTTTGTCAAAGATTGACCATAAATTAATGAGATTATTTCTGGGCTCTCCATTCTGTTCCATTTATCTATGTGTCTGTTTTTATGCCAGAGGCATGCTGTTTTGATTACTATAGCCTTGTAGTGTAGTTTGATTTTAGGTATTGTGATACATCCAACTTTCTTCTTCTTTCTCAAGATTACATGAACAATTCAGGGTCTTTTATAGTTCTATATAAATTTTATGATTATTTGTTCTAGTTCTGTGCAAAATGCTATTGGTATTTTCATAGGGATTGCACTGAAACTATAGATTGTTTTGGTTAGTATGGATATTTTAATGATGTTAATTCCTCCTGTCCATCAGCACATAATATGCTTCCACTTATTGGTATCTTCTTCAACTACCCTCTTCAATTTCTTACAATTTTGCAAGTACAAACCTTTTTACCTACTTGGTTAAATGTATTCCTAGGTATTTTCTTTTTCTTTTTTTTGTCTTTTCTTGACATTCAATGTTATTTTATATTAATTTCATGTGTACAGCATAATGGTTAGACATATAATGTACCAAATGATTCCCCTTGACTAGTCTAGTAACCATCTGGCAATATATATATATATATATATATATATATATATATATATATATATATATATATATATATATTACCATATTTCTGATTACATTCCCTATGCTTTACTTTACATCTTCATAACTATTTCATAGTTAAAAGTTTGTATTTATTAGTCAATTAACTTTTTTCACCCTGCCATCAACCCCTCTCCCACCTATCACCATGATAGATATAGTACCCATCTGATACCATACATAATTATTACAAGATTATTGACTGTAATCCTTATGCTATATCCTACATCCCCATGAACTTCTGTATAACAATTAATTTGTACTTTTTTTTTAAGCTGAGCCATCCTGCCACCTGTTGGCAGCTCAGCGGCTGCTCAGCTCGGGCCAGGAATAAAACCGCTGTTGCTCAGAGCTCAAACTCTTGAGCGAGCTCTTAACCAACTGAGCCACTCGGCCGGACCCTAATTTGTACTTCTTAATTCCTTCCTTTTTTTCACCCATCCTCAACCCCCTTCCCATCTGACAACCACAAGAGGTATGACAATTAAGTTCGGGAACTCATCCTAAAAAAGCAGCTACATACCTCATTGCTGAATATCACTACAGTCATCTTCAAAGTACTCCCCTTGGGAAGCTATGCACAGATGCCAGCACCTAGTCCACCCTTCAAAGCAATTTTGGTACTCATTTTCTGGAATGACCATCAGAGCTGTCACTGTATTACCCCTGCTGTACTGAATGTCATAAAAATGTCTTCCTCTCAATATGTCCTTTATCTTTGGGTAAAGAAAGAAGTCATTGGGGGCCAGATCAGGTGAGTAGGGAGTATCGTGCTACCAGACATTAAAACATACTACAAGGCTACAGTAATAAAAACAGCAGGGCACTGGCATAAAGACAGGCACATAGATCAATGGAACAGAATAAGAGAGCCCAGAAATAAATCCGTGCATACACGGGCAGTTAGTCTATGACAATGGAAGCAATAATTTACATTGGGGTAAAGATAGTCTATTTAATAAATGGTGCTGTGAAAATTGGACTGACACATGCAAAAAACTGAAACTGGACCACCTCCTTACACCATATACAAGAATAAATTCAAAATGGATTAAAGATTTAAATGTAAGACCTGAAACCATAAAACTACTAGAAGAAAATATAGGGTTTAAATTTGCAGACATTAACCTGAGCAATATTTTTACTGATACATACCTGCGGGCAAGGGAAGTAAAAGAAAAAATGAACATATGGGACCACATCAAACTTAAAAGGTTTTTCACAACAATGGTAACCATCAATAGAACAAAAAGGAAGCCTACTGAATGGGAGAAGATATTTGCCAACAAGATATCTGATAAGGGGTTAATATCCAAAATTTATAAAACACTCATGCAACTCAACACCAAAAAACAAACAACCCAATTAAAAAACGGGCAGAGGATATGAAGAGACATTTCTCTAAAGAGGACATACAGATGGCCAACAGGCATATGAAAAAATGCTCAACCTCACTAATCATTAGAGAGATGCAAATAAAAACCACAATGAGATACCATTTCACTCCAGTCAAAATGGCTGTCATCATAAATCAACAAACAACAAATGCTGGCAAGGTTGTGGAGAAAAGGGAATCCTGGTGCACTGTTGGTGGGATTGCAGATTGGTGCAGTCACTATGGAAATCAGTATGGAGGTATCTCAAAAAACTGGAAATGGAACTACCTTAAGACCCAGCAATTACACTCTTAGGTATTTATCCAGAAAAACCCAAGACATTAATTCAAAAAAATATATGCACTCCTATGTTCATTGCAGCACTATTCACAATAGCCAAGACTGGGAAACAACCGAAATGCCCATCGGTAGATGACTGGATTAAAAAAGTATGGTACATTTACACAATGGAGTATTACTCAGCTATAAAAAAGACGGAAATCATTCCATTTGCAACGATATGAATGGACCTATGCTAACTGAAATAAGTCAGTCAGAGAAAGACAAATACCATTTGATCTCATTTATATGTGGAATAAAAAAACTGAATAAATGAGAAATGTAAACCGAAATAGTCTCAGAGACACAAAGGAAAAAGTGAGACTTGCTAGTTGGGAGAGGGTGGGGATGAAGGAGAAGGGGAAGGGGCGAGACAATACAAACTGGTAACTACAATATGGCCTCAGGGATAGAAAAGAGAGTCTGGGGAATATAATCAATAATGTTGTAAATATTTTTAGGGGGCCAGATGGACTCATGTCTTGTTAGGGAGACCACTTCATAGTCCATGTAGAGGCCTGACCACCGCACTGTATTTCTGAAGCTGATGTTGAATAATACTGTATGTCAACTATAATTATATATACATATATTCACGGGATGTGGAGTAGAGTGTGGAAATGGAATTGTAATAGATAAGTATGATATTGGAGGTGGGAGGGTAGTGGATGGGGGTTGTTACTTTGTGAGGGGTGAAAAGGATAACTATTGCATTGTTCTGTACACCTGAAACTAATAATAATAAAAAAATTTCTGGGGATGAAGAACTCAATAAAAGAAATGAAGAATGAAATAGCCAGCTTAGGTCATAGAGCTGACCAGATGGAAGAAAGAATCAGTGACATCGAAGATAGAAATCTGGAAATGACACAGAAGAGACACTTGAGGCTTAAAAGAAATTAAAGAACTGTACCAATCACTTTCTGACTCCATCAGAAAGAGCAACATAAGAATAATGGACATACCAGAAGGAGAAGAAAGGAAGAAGGGAACAGAGAGTACATTCAAACAAATGGTCGGCGAGAAATTCCCAAACGTGTGGGAAGAACTGGACCCTCGAATCTATACAGCAAATAGAACACCTAATTACCTCAATCCCAACAGGCCTTCTCCAAGGCACATTGTATTGAAGCTGTCAAAAATTTATGACAAAGAAAGAATCCTCAAGGCAGCCAGGGAAAAGAAGATGGTAATCTACAAAGGAAAGCCCATTAGATTATCATTAGATTTTTCAGCAGAAATGCTATAAGCCAGGAGGGAGTAGAATCAAATATTCAAACTACTGAAAGAGAGAAATTATGAGCCAAGAATAATACATCCAGCAAAGATATCCTTTAGGTATCAAGGAGGAATAGAGACCTTTCCAGACATACAAAAGCTGAAGGAATTTTCTAACACATGACCTGCATTAGAAGAAATACTGAAAGAGGCTATTTGACCTGAGACAAAAAAGCAAAAGAATATAAAACCATGAGTAGTACTATGAATATTCAGACAGAAGCAGGAAGTGGCAACCCTTACACAAAATAGGACACTATACACTTAAACATAATATACAGGATAAAGAAGAAAAAAAATTAAAAAAAATAGGAAAAAGAGAATATGCTATAATGATGCACAAATCAACTCACAGCATATCTTGGTATAATTTGTGACAACAAAAACATAAAAGGGGAGAGAGTAAAGGTCTGTACTGCAAAGGAAAATGGAGAAAGGAAGCATGCGGAAGAAAAAGAATACTGTAAATACGAAAATTTATTTTACATAAACTTAATGGTAGTCACTCAAAAATAATCCAGAACCAAGATATATAACATTAAAAAAAGAAAAAGCAGAGGGAAAAATCATAGAATACCATCACACTAAAATAATAGACAGCAACAAAAAGGCAAAGAAGCAATAGAGACACCGACCTACCAGAAAGCAAACAATAGAATGATAAGAAATCCTCAAATATCAATAATCACCCTAAATGTAAATGGCCTGAACTCACCAATAAAAAGCCACGGAGTAGCAGATTAGATAAAAAAACTAAATCCAACTATATGCTGTCTCCAAAAGACACAGCTCAGCTACAGGGACAAATATAGACTCAAAGTGAAAGGGTAGAAATTGTCACTTCAAGCAAATGGTATTCAGAGAAAATCAGGTGTATCCATTCTACCAGATGAAACAGACTTCAGGATAAAAATGGTAACAAGCGAAAAGATGACCATTTCATAATGATAAAGGGGACAATACAACAAGAAGACATAACATTTATCAATATATATGCCCCCAATCAGGGAGCACCAAAATGTACAAAGCAACTACTAACAGAACTTAAGGGAGAAATTGACCAAAACACAACTATAATAGAGAACGTAAATGCATCATTAACAGCCATGGGTAGATCATCCAAACAGAAAATAAATATCAGCCCTAAATGACACATTAGACTAAATTAACATAATTGACATTTATAGAACACTTCATCCTAAACAGCAGACTATACATTCTTTTCTAGTGTACATGGACCATTCTCAAGGATAGACCATATATTGGGACATAAAACTAGCCTCAGCAAATTTAAGAAAATTGAAATCATACCAAGCATAATTTCTGATCACAAGGCTTTCAAATTGGATGTCAACTGCAAAAAGAGAGCAGGAAAAACCACAATTATGTGGAGATTAAACAACAGTTTTTATTTTAATTTTCTAATTTTTAATTTTTAAATTAAAGTTTATTGGGGTGACAAATGTTAGCAAAGTTACATGGATTTCAGGTGTATAATTCTGTAATACATCATCTATATATCACATTGTGTGCTCAGTTCTCATTTCATCACCATATATTTGATCCGCTTTACCCTCAACAAGAAACAAAACTCATAGACACAGACAACAGCTTAATGGTTATCAGAGGGTAAGGGGGAAGGAGGGTGGTAGATGACAGTAAACAACATACTTTGAAAGAACGACTGGGTCAAATAAGAAATAAGAAAAGAGATCAAAAGATACATAGAAACAAATGAGAATGAAAATACATCCTATCAAAACTTTGGGCTGCAGCGAAAACAGTTTTAAGAGGGAAATTTATATAATTACAGGCCGATCTCAAGAAAGAAGAGAAATCCCAGATAAATAACCTCACATTACACATTAAAATATTAGAAAAAGAAGAACAAATGAAACCCAAACTCACCAGAAGGAAGGAAATAATAAAAATCAGAGCAGAACTAGGTGAAATAGAGAACAAAATGACAATAAAAAAATTAATGCCACAAAGAGATGTTTCTTTGAAAAGATTAATACAATTGACAAACCCTTGCCTAGACACACTAGGATAAAAAGAGCAAAGACACAAGTGAACAAAATCAGAAATGAAAGAGGAGAATATACCACGGATGCCACAGAAATACAAAGGATCATCCAAGAATACTATGGAGGACTATATGCCACCAAATTCAATAACTTAGATGAAATGGACATGTTCTTAGAGACATATAGCCTTCCTAGGCTGAATCAGAAGTACTGAAAAATGTAAATAGACTGATCAACAGTAAGGAAATTGAATCATTCATCTGAAACCTTCCCAAAAGCAAAAGTCAGGGACAGGATGGCTTCACTAGTAAATTCTACCAAACATTCCAAGAGGATCTAACACCTGTCCTATTCAAACCCTTCCAAACAATTGAAGAAAAGACAATATTTCCTAACTCATTTTATGAGGCCAACATTACCCTGATACCAAAATCTGGTAAGGATAACACAAAAAAAGAAAATTACAGACCAATATTTCTGATGAATACAGATGCAAAAACCCTAAATAAAATTCTAGCAAATTGGATGCAACAAAGCAGTAAAAAGATTACACATCATCACCAAATGGGGTTCATCACAGGGGCACAAGGATGGTTCAACATATGCAAATTAATCAATGTGATACACCACATTTCAAAAAAAGATAAAAATCATGATTATATCAATAGATGAAGAAAAAGCATTTGACAAGATACAACGTCCACTTATGATTAAAACACTTAATAAAATGGGTATAGAAAAGTGTATAAACCAGACTTACAGAGGGAACTGCTGTCACTCAATTGGGAAGCCTAAAGGCGCCCCTGGGTGCAGGGCCCACGTGGCCTCACTCAACCTCCAAAGGTAAACTGGGCGTGGTTACCATAATGGACAGCAGAGTGAAAGCAGCAATCAGAATAGTCTTAGTCCCAGAGACCTATGGAGTTGGCTATTAGATCATCATGTTCCTAGAAGAGAAATATATAGGAAGCCTACTAAATTCTTACTTGATCTGCATAACTAGAAAAATTCCAGGTCAAGTGAATGAAAGCCCAACTTGAACAAAAATTAACAGAAAGTCACAGACCCTGACTCAATTCCCAGACTTGAGCCAGTTTATGAACCCCAAACCTCTTGAATGTAGGGGAGGCTGGGTCCCTTTGAGGGAGGCTTTTTGAAGACTCAGTTACATGACCAGCTAGGTGACAATAACTTGCAGGGCTGGGGTGAGGCTCTTCATGAGGCTGCATATACTCTGATTCCTCATCCAGTATATGGTGCTGTTTCTGCCATAGCTAGGGTTCACAGGTCCAGGAATCAAGGGGTGGAAAAGGCTGTGGGCCCACTCACTGTCACACCTAATGACTCACTAGCATAAAGTTGGCTTCCTGTCCCCACTACCTTAGGCTCTGCAGGGCTAGAAAGAGGTTTCAGTTTCAAAGGGAGGGATGCTTCCACCAGGAGACAAAACAATGATTCCTTTGAATTGTAAATTAAGCCTGCCACCAGGCCACTTTGGGCTTCTCATGCCTTTGAATCAACAGACAAAGAAGGGAATTACTGTGCTGTATGAGGTTATTGATCCCGATCACTAAAGGGAAATAGGACTGCCAGTCCACATTAGAGGTACAGCAGAGTGTATCTGGAATAGACACCCCTTAAGGCACACCTTAGTCATAACATGCCCTGTGATTAAACTCAATGGAAAACTGTAACAATACAATTCAGGCTGCACTTCTAATGGTCCTGACCCTTCAGGAATGAAGGACTGCGCACCCTACCAGACAAAGAACCATGACCAGCTCAGGTGCTTGTTGAGGACAAAGGGAATATGAAATGGGTAGTAGAAGAAGGTAGGTATAAATGCCAGCTATGAAGACGTGACCAGTTACAAAAAGGAGGATTTTAATGTGGCATTTCTTCCTTGCTTTGTTATGAATATGATCCTATATCTATACCTGTCTGTCTATCCAATAAGTTTTTCTTCTCTCTGTTATGCCTCTATCTTGTAACATAAGATATGTTGACTTGGTATCATTTAAGCATTGTCAAAATTGCATCACAGTATTTAAGTTAGGGAATATCAAGGAGAGAGTAAACATGACTCAAGGACTTTGTATCCTCTTGTGAAAGGGTTAGGGTGTTTTCTTCAGTATGTGGAATAGGTGGAAGTATGACTTTGTCCTTATTTGGAGATTATGTACAGTTTAAGGCGATGCATATGGGTACCAAGATGACAAAGGGTGAACTTACATTGGTTAATTTTATGTGTCACCTTGGCCTGGCCACTTTTCCCAGATATGTGGTCAAACTTTATTCTGAATGTTTCTGTGAGGGTATTTTGGATGAGATTTGACATTTAAATAGGTGAAATTTGAGTAAAGCAGTTTGACTCCCCTTTAATACATGTGGGCATCATCCAATCATTTGAAAGCCTGACCTTGACATGTACAAACTAGGACAGACACCGACATTGCTGACAGCAACAGGGAGACAGGCAGAGGCTGATATATACAGGTATAGATACAGAGATATTGTGGGAGGCACACACAGACACTGGAAAAAATACAAAGAGAGGCACACAAAAACAGAGAGTACATACAGTAAAATATGGGGGGGGGGAGGGAGGGAGAGGGGGGGAGAGAAAGAGAGAGAGAAAGAGAGAGAGAGACTGAGACAGAAAGGGAGAGACACAGAAAGAGGAACAGAGGAGAGAGATACAGTTAAAGACAGGCACGCACAGCAGCGACAGAGAGACATAAGACAGAAAGATAGAGAGCCAGACAGACAGACAAAGATCAACAGATAGAAACAGGAAGGTAGAGACAGTAAGAAAGAGACAAAGAGTGACAAAGATAGACAGGCTGAGGCAGAGACAGAGGTAGAAAAGACCAAGGTGGACAGAGATAGACAAGGATGCAGGGAGAGACAATAGAGACAGAGATCGAGAATGACAGACAGACAGACAGATATACAGAGAGGGAGAGACAGGGGTAAATCTGCATCATTGTCCAAGACTGCACTGCATCCCATAGAGGTCCCTCTCCTTTGGTGTGTCATGTAGTTTGCTGTCACTTATTTGATTGTTTGCTGTAGCATTACCATGATTATACATCTTGTTCAGCGTCTCCCTCTCCCCATTGTTTTAGTGGGAGGCTGTAATACAAAGTGAGTGTTAATGTGGGAAGCTTTGCTCCTCAGTTTTAGCAGTCGCAAAAGAAAATAAATTTAAGGTGAAAAAATAAAGGCTGGTATTGGATAAACAGCAAATGGAAACAGCCAGGATTTCTGTGAGTTTAAATGTTTAAATGTGTGTGTTTCTGCTATTTCCACATTATTGAACATCCCTCTTCTGTTAACAGCAAAGAGCAATTTAAAGATTTAAAGCTTGGGTGGAAATAAAAGTAGACCTCTAGTCAAGGTGAACTTGCTAAGTGGTCTCTGAATTTCCCAAGTGAGGATAACTCTTTTTTGATTAAATGGCATCCTGGCATTCAACTCAAGAAAAAGCTATTTGAAGTTGCTTAGAAAAATTATATAAAGGAAGTGACATTGTTACAGATAAAACAACTAATTTTTACCCTTCTACCAAATAATTATTTACTCTTTTCCCAACTTTAGTTATGAAAAAAAAAGACAGACAGGCAGGAGGCATGTTGTTTGTAGTTAGTTCAGTAAATACAGAATAAGGGACCTGAGAGGGGAAAAATACAAAATTAAAAGCAAACATCAAGGGTGCAACAGCAGCTTCTGCTCTAGCCATTCGATGTATCTGTTATGTAATTACTCTAACACTAGTATGTGGGTTTGGGATAATGAAGCTTTTCATACCTCCTTAAAGAGTAAATAAATAGGGTCGGCCAAGTGGCCCATTGGTTAAGAGCTGGCTTGGGATACCAGAGGGCCCCAGTTCGGATCCCACATATGAGGGCCAGTGACACTGCCCTCTACAGCTAAGATGCTGAACAACAGCTCAACCTGGAGCTGGGATGCTGTGAGTCACCGGCGACGGCATAGGCTGCAGCCCCTGTGGCAGTGGGTTGCCATGGGCTACCGTGTGCAGCCAGCAGCAAGTGTGAGCGGCCAGCAGCCGCAGTGAGTGGCCATTTAGAAGCCAGCGACTGATCTGCCTCGCCCGGGAAGAGCGCAATGATGGTGCCAACTTGGGCCAATGAAGCGACGTCCTCCACAACTAGTCTGAAGAACAAAACAACAGCAACTTGTCTGTTCCCCTTCCCCCAATTCCCCAGCGTTGTTCCTATACCCCAATTCCCCAATAAAAAATAAATAATAAATAAATTTTAAATAAATAAATAAATAAATAAATAAATAGTCAAAAGTGATTTGTTCACTCAATGACAAAGGATAAAACTAAATTGGGAAGAGAAATAAAAACCAATAAGAAAAGTTCTGGTTTCAATTCAACAATTAAATCTGTTTAACTTTTAAAATGTATTTGTTCACCTTCTATTATTTTTTTACACTCTTTTGAAGCATGTATTTATTATTTGTATGGATTCTTAAACAGAGTTTTCAAAGCATTGACCTTTAAGCACAATAGCCACTCAATAAAATGCAAACAGGTAGGGTATTTGGGAGGGAATGGGATGGTGGCAGTTGGAAATGTCTTTCTGGGGTGAAAATGCTAGGGAAGTAATAGGAAAGTCTAACTAACATCAAGGTACTCTTAGGTTAAGGAACAACCAACAAAAAGACCATCAGTGTACTCTGGGTGTGATCACATAGTGAGAGACCATGGAAACCAAGTACAACGGACAGTGGCAGGAAATGGGGAAGGGGGAGCAATCAGAATAGAACCAGTTGTGCTGGGAGTGATGAGGGAGGCAGGACTGCTCTAAACCCACCAAGTGAAAGAAAAATCAAAGTAGTCATTTAACATTCATTTAATAAAACTAAAGGAAAAGAATGTCACTAAGAGTAGTAGAGTAGGTAGGCTCGTTTTCTCTCTAAAGTCAACTGGTCTTCATCTTCAGAGAAATAATGTGGGGGTTGATGTATGTTAAACCAGGAGGATAGGTTGCCACATTAACAGCATGGATGAGTTCTGGAGATGTTTGGGGGCTTTAAAATGTGTCCTCTTTGTAAGTGCCAGTAAACAGTCTCAGGTATTATGAACTACAGTTCAACAAAGCCTCTGACAGTTGGTCATCAGAGATGGGCAAGGCCAGTTGATCCTATGGAGGGAGCTGCATCTTGAGAAAGCTGGCCACCCCTGTGCCCCGGGAAGAGCTGCTCAGTTCTCTGAGCTTTTGCACTAGTCCTCACTGTGGGCCATGCCCCTGTCTGCCCAGGTACAGGAAGTTACAGGACACATACATGGGGAAGACCACATCTTCGTTCTGCAGGTCCACTACCACCAGCTCTTGGTCCTTTCTCAGGGCAAGGATCTGGTATTCTGTGTCCTTCCTGAAAACAGCATTTCCAGCCCTGTCCAAGGAAGCCAAGCGTAGGCGGAATGCAATCTTTCTCTGCCAGAGTAGGCTGACCCTGAGGCCGCCGCATTTGTTCAGCACGTTGCGCCAGAAAGTGATGCGACGGTTGGTGTAGGACACCATCAGGTCCCAGCCAAAGTTGAAGCCGGTCCAACGCCAGCTGCACATCTCATCCCTGCAGAGCTGGGCCCCACAGCGCATGCTGTTCCCATGGAGGGCAGACACACTGACGTTAATGGACCTGAGGCCCCTGATTTGTTCAACCTGGAGGAGGGCAAGCCACTCCTCTCTGTACACTGGGATAAGCCATGCAGCTGGGATCACTGCATCGTGGTCGATGGTGCGTGCTGTCGACAGGTCGCAGATTATGTAGGCCAGACGCAGCTGCTGGAACACTGGCACGAAGGCTCTGCCCTGCTGGGTCTCCAGGAAAGGGGTGCCCCCTGACAACCTCTTGGACCTGTCAAACCACGAGTTGGTGTCTGGCAATAAGGCTCTGCAGGAACCCCTCCATGTGGGCTTCAGTTGCAGGAACATCCACATTTTCAGCTTGGTGTACACGTCCATCTCCACCTCCATCACCAGGAGCTCTGAAGAAGCGATGAGCTCTTTCATGAGATCCAGGCTCACTTCTCGCAACAGCTGCTCATTAGGCTGGGTCATCAGGTTGTCCAGCAGCCACTGGAAGCACATGGTCCTGATGTTTGGGAGGCCGTAGCTCTCAGCAGAGTAGTAGTAGCTGCACACGGTCTGGGCGCTAACAGTCTCCTTCATGATTTCCTCACACTGCTGAATTAGCTTGTCTAGCTGCAGCATGCTGGCGGTGGCCAGGATAGCGAGGACTCGGCTGGGTGGGATGAACACCGAGTCTTGGTACAGGGAGCCTAAAACCTCGTGAAGTGCGTCACGATCAATGTTCTCGTCAGGCATCTGCATCTCTATAGTATTCATGGTTGCTTCCCTCCAAGCACCACTGAACATGCTAGCGAAGTAACCTGACTGGCATAAGTAGACTCTGTGCAAGTTCCACGCCTCCCCTAGAGCGCGGATCTGCACATCGCTGTCTTCCCCCCTGATGAAGAGTGCCTCGTAAACGGACTCTGAACTGTCTTTGGCGCGCTTCCGGGGGGGCTTTTTTTCGTGAGGCCCTCCTGTGCCTGACTTCCGCTTGAGGCCTAACTGACTGGTAGTGGGTCTGGCCTCCTCACTCTCCTCCGCCACCTCATCTACCGCTGCCATGGCTGCCGCCACCGCGTCCTCCTCCTCCCGACCAGCGCCTGGCTGCCCTGGGGCACGCCTCCTCCAGCCCCAGAGCATCCGACTGCTTAGTGCTCCCATGGCCTTTATGTACCTTAACAGCGCAAAGGACAGGCTCCCTCACGAGGTGCAGCTTCCACTTCCACTGCGTCAGCCCCGAGTGCTTCTGGGTACAGCTGACCTCTGCTCTCACGTCACGTCACATCACGCAGGACGCTGCGCTAAGCCCCACCCCATTCGGCCCCAACCCTCAGGAAAATGACACGCCCTGCCAGGAATACCTCTGTGCGCCTTTCCCTCCTGGGATGATTGTTGTGGGGCTCGCTTCACAGACTGATGATTTAATGGAGGCCTTTTTGTTTGAATTTCCCTCTTTACCTTTAAGAACAATTCACTTTTTCCCATTTAAAATAGGTATTTAGTGATCATTTATGGAGAGAATTGCATCTTGGCTCTAACTTCCGCTAGGCACCCTAATTTTCTGGAATAACTTATAAGGCTAACTCATCACTTGAGGCTGTGAAGCCATTTCTTGTGATAAAGGTTGTAACTTTTGCCCCAGGCTTTGCTTTGCTCATTAACTATTGTTTTTAAATAGTTTCCAGTTTTAAAGCCATTTTAACCTCTCTCTCTCTCTCTCTCTCTCTCTCTCTCTCTCTCTCTCTC
>NW_017731759.1:340977-358975 GCF_001890085.2 Hipposideros armiger | reverse complement strand
TGTGTGTGAGAGAGAGAGAGAGAGAGAGAGAGAGAGAGAGAGAGAGAGAGAGAGAGAGAGAGAGCGGGAGAGAGAGAGAGAGAGATGGAGAGAGAGAGAATCAGCTATTTTTGGGTCATGCCTCCGTTTTAAATAGACACAAAAAGTTTTAGCTTAGGGAAGAAAGGTCTGAAGTTCCTAAAATAACTTTTATCCTTATTATTGTTGTATTGTTTTCTCTCCACCTATTTAAACATCTTGAGCTCTCTGTCTGTGACACTTTCGCTGGTTCTTGCAAACAACTGCCCATTCTTCAATGTACGAGATCTGGCTCAAGGCCGACTGTTTCTCAACCTCCAAGGCAGAGATACATCTTTCCTCAACTGTAATCCTATTATGTCTTGATCAAACTTTTATCCCCATAGGGCTGCAAGACTCTGGATTACTAGTGCCAGGCACCAGACCAAGCACAAAAGAAACTTACAATGAAAGAAAATGAATTAAATTTTTTTTCATTTTTGAGGAAGGAGGAATATTAAATACTGTACAGATAAATGTAATACTCTAAACAAATGATGGGTTGTAGAGGGAGTATGGACCTTTTAAGGGCAAGGGAAGTACAATATGAGGGAAAATACACATATTTTCTGAATTGACAACATGATTTATTGAAGAGATACAAGTCTAAGAAATGTTATTTTAGTTACCAAAACATCCCTTGACACTGGGAAGCCTCTTAGGTCATTTGCCACTCCCTGAAGTAGAAAGTTCCCTAAATTTGTATATTGCAGTATACTGTTATGTTATATTTGAAATATTCTGTTATGGGGCTTTACTGAAAGGCTGATTGAAAGTGTCTCAATAAATTGTGCAATAGGAAAATACATTGACAGTGTATAAAAAGAGAGTGGAGGGGAAATATATATAGCTTAAGGCCTCAGCCTCCAAAGCTTATCTGCACCTGTAAGATAATGTGTCATTGCCAAGAAGCTATGGAACAGAGACAATGAAGGATTCCTTGATTTTGCCAGGTATGGATGAGTGATGAAGTACGCTCTGCTTATTCAAAAGGAGATGGCTCTGAGTCACACACCCAGGAAGGTCATTTAGATGAAATATAGACTGGATTGGTTGATAAACAATAATCAGGTTAATTTAAGAACAATGGTAGTTGCTATAAAATTAAATATGAAGAATTAGCTTTCCTGCTTGCAAAAGCAAAAGGTGTTTATAATCAATATCAGTTGTCTCATTCAGTTCCCAAGAGGGATTGGTTTTCAAGTATGGAAAGGCCAAAGGGATTTGAGAACAGTGATAGGTGAGGATTCAGCCAGAGACATCTCATTCAAGTCATGAGAAGCTGTTCTGGGATAACTTTTACAGGTTGTGCTTAGACCCATGCAGAGGAATTCAATAGATGGGCAAGGTACCAGAATTCAACGTTGCCCACATCTGGCCCAGTCGTCATCATGTGCCCACACTATGTGCAGCTACTACTACTCTGGTGAGAGGTAGAGCCTCCAGAACATCAGGACCATGTGCATCCAGTGGCTGCTGCACAACCTGATGACCCAGCATAGAGAACAGCAATTGAGACAAGTGCTGCAAACTACAAAAGAGCAAAATAGAACTTAAGTTCTAGGCAACCAATTTTAACCTAAGTATAGCTTCCTTCCTCATCTGAATGAATGAATACAAAGACATTGAAGGTAGTTGAAAGATAATAACAAAAATGTTTCTTAAAAGTTATACTTCCTCAAGTGCTGTGTTTCAGAAATAAAAAATTTGCCTCCATATGTTTTCTTATCATCTAATGTCTTGTACGGTGTAGAAATATATCAGGGGTGCAGGAATATTTGTCTGTTCATGGTATTCTGAATATAGGCAGCATTTTTTCTAGTAAGCAGGAGAACTAAAATTTACCTCATATTTAGAAAATAAGTAGCTAATTGATATATGAACAGTCTTTGGGGATGATTTGTTTTAACAGTACAGGGAAAAGTTTGGTTTAGACTGTGAATACATTTCCCACATCAATTGTTATGATTATATCCCCAGGTTAGACACCAAAGGATTAATTCACTCCATATAGTAGTAAAATTCAACTATCAACTTTGGCTCAAGGCCTAGGGGCAGGGAAACATGACGCAGTGGAAAGGATGAAAACAACCTGTACTAATTCATGCTAATACTGGAATACCTCAAAGATCCTTCATTTTCTGAAAAGTATTCATCACATAAGCACAATGCATGACATTGGCAATACCTGTCAGTTATTAAAAAATAAAACAAGGCAATGGTAAAAATAAGAAGCTACAAGCAACCGATGATTTTGATTAGTATGTTTGAAGTATGTGGAATTTTATGAAGAACTGTGGCTGTAAATGAATTAAAATTTTCCAAGCAGTCACAAAGAGCATGTTTTGGATGAAGGCAAGTGGTTGAATCTGGTCCACCAGCAGGAGAGGAGACTTCCTTTAGAGCTGAATTTTCTAATATGGAAGCCACTAGAAATATGTGACTATTTAAATTAACAATAGATAAAATTGAAAATTCAGTCTCTTATTCTCACTAGCTACATTTGAAGTGCTCACTAGCGGCACATGAATAGTGGCTAGTGTACTGTGGATAGCACAAATATATAGTATTTCTATCATTGCAGAGATCTGTTAGCGCTGTTCTAATCAGTTGTCCCGACCGAATTTTACCTTCCCTTCTACCTCTGAAAATGTAGGTTGTCTGGGTAACCTCTCAGTTGGTTGGTGATGTTTCCTGGGGTGGGGAAGGGTTTATAAAAATTGAAATACACAGTGATTACATTTATATTTATAGTGTCTCATTTGTCTCATTGTACTTGTTGAGATGTTATTGAGACTGGGAATGGTGCTTGGGGAGTTTTTTAACCATCCAAAGGGACGCTTTTTTCTGAAACACTTTGCTCTGGAACTTGAGGAACTTAGGTCTTCCCTTCTGTGGCCCATAGGGCGTCCCCTGGTGGTCAGATAATCTCAAACTCATTGTCCGAAGCACAATTTTGCTTTTTGTCTACCATTCCATTAGCAAAAAAATCCATTTCAATATATTTCGTTTTGTTTTTACTCTTTTTTAAAAAGATTTATTGGGGGTTTGGGGGAGGGGAACAGTGTTGGGGAGTTGGGGAAGGGGAACAGCCAAGTTGTTGTCCTTCAATCTTAGTTGTGGAGGGCACAACTAGCTCAGCTCCAAGTCCAGTCACCATCCGGCCGCCCATCAGCAGCTTGCAGCCGCTCAGCTCAAGGTGTCATGTTCAATCTTAGTTGCAGGTGGGCGTAGCCACCATCCCATGCAGGATTCAAACCAGCAGCCTCATTGTTAAGAGCACAAGCTCTATCCCCTGAGCCACCTGGGCGGTAGCTCAGCTCAAGGTGCTGAGTTCAGTCTTTAGTTTTGTGTGGGCGTAGTCCACCATCCCATGAGGGAGTCGAACAGGCAACCTTGTTAGGGGCATGTGCTCTCATCAGCTAAGGCATCCTGCCACCTATTGGCAGCTCGGCAGCAGCTCAGCTCAGGCGCAGCTCACTGGCCCATGTGGGAATTGAACTGGCAACCCTGTTGCTCAGAGCTTGCACTTGGCCAGCCCCTTGTTTTCCCTTTTTTTTATTGTTAATATTGCCACCATTATGCCAGCCCTCTCTCTTCTCAGTCTCAAGGCCTTGGAATTTTTGATTGAGAGAATACAAAATAAATGTGTTTGTAAACTGAAAATTATTTTACAAATATTAGCATATGGGGTTATTGTAGTAATCATATTTGATTCTTCATTTTGGTTTGTCATCAACTTTAATGTGATACAGTATGTCAATGCCTTCCAGATAAAGGCCACCAGGAACACATTTGTAGTTGAACAAGCTGGGTTTATTATTCATTGCAGTGAAGGAGAATGCACACAATTGGGGAAAGGTGGGTCATATAAGTAAGAGGGTGGTATAAAAGACATATTAAAGGATTTGGGCTTGTGTCAGGTGATATGGGTAATGGTTTAAAGAAGCAGAGTGTTGACTTAGATTGGATGATGTCAGGAATATAGGGTATGCCTATAATCTTAATAATCCTCTTGTATAGAGAGAACACATTAGAGAGAGGTTAAAGCTGTAACTGCTAAAAACAAAGATTCAAACAATGAAACAAAAAAAACTAGCACTCATACTAGCTAGGAAAGAGGTGTATTGTGGCTTATACAGTTAGTTTGCTTTTGTCTATGCTTAGAGAAAATTATGATGCGCCTTTGTTTTGTCTCACTTTATCATAGTCTCAGAATGACCTTGTCTGAAGTTGGCATTCTGTGAGATTTTCAAAATGTCCAATGGGAGAATGAGAAGCCTTATCCTATATGTTAGAAACATTAATTTTTTTCTTAAAAGAAAAAAAAAAGAAAAAAATTTTTTCTTTTCAGCACACCCTTAAAGGATAAGGACAGACAACATTGGGCCACAAGACGTGAATCCATGTTATCTAGATTTTTCATCATTGCTCTGATTTTTCTGAGCCAGAGTTTGTTTAGTTAAAATGGAATAGTACAAATGACACTATGTTGATATCTGGACAATTTAGTAAAGACTATCTAATTCCTCAAAAAAAAAACACTAAAATGCCCCCAAGATCAAATAGATAACATGAATATTCTTACAACTATTAAATAAATGAATTTGTAGTAAAAAACATTCCAAAAGGAAATCTCCAGGTACTTGTGATCTCATTAGAAAATCCTTCCAAACAGTGAAAGAATGAATAATACACATTGTATACATATCTGTGCAGAAAATTTAAGAAGAAGGAATACTTCAAAATTCCACAACTCATATCATGAGGCCAAGATTACCCTGATACTAAAACCAGATAAAGATATTACCAAAAAAAGTAATCTACACTCCATTACCCTTAAAACATAGATGAAAAAAATGTGAAGAAAATATTAGCAGATCATGTCCACCATATTAAAAGAATAATGCACCACAACCAAGAGAAATATATCATGGGAATACAAGGCTGGTTTGATATTTGGACATTAAACAATGTAATCTACCATATTAACAGATGAAAGAAGAAAAACCACATGGCCATCATAATCAATGCAGAGAAAGCATTTTGATAAAGTGCAACATACACTCATGATTAAAACTCTCATAAAAGTAGAAATAGACTGGTGCTTCCTCAAACAGGTAAAACATATCTTTAAAAAAATGAACTAGAGCAATTATTATATTTAATGTTAGATTACTGAATGCATTTCTCCTGAGATCAGGTAAAAGGTAAAGTAGTTCTATCTCAATATTGCACTGAACGTCTGAGCTGATGAAATAAGGCAAAAAAAAAAGAAATGAATATACATACAGTTTGGAAAGTAAGAGGTAAAATGATTCTTACTCACAGTCGACATGATTGTCTACATAGAAAAACCCAAAGAATCTACAAAAAACTTGTAAAACCAATAAGGGAGCTTAACAAGGTGTCAGAATACAAGGTCAGCACACAAAAATCAAACATTTATATGCATCAGAAATGTTCAATCATAGGCAAATCAATGAACTTCCACATAAGCCTTACTGTTTATGCAAAAACTAACTAAAAGTGGATCAAAAGTCTAAATGTAAACTACAAAAGTATGATACTTTGAGAATGAAACATAGGGGACTATCTCCATAAATTAAGTTAGGCAAGGACTTATTAGATGTGACATCAAAATCATGATCCATAAATAAAATGATTGATAAATCAGACTTCACTATTATAAACTTTTGTTCTTCTAAAGACACTATTAAAAAGGACAGAATAAGCACCAGCCTAAAAGAAAATGTTGCAACTCAAATATCTGAAACAGTGTTTGTATCCAGAAGATATAAAGAACTCTCAAAACTCAACAAGTAAACAAACAACCTAATTGTAAAGTGAGCAACAGACATTGAGACTTCAAACAAGATGATATTAGAATGGCACATACACACATGAACAGTGTTCAACATCATTAGCTATATAAAATGTAAACAAATCTGAGAAACCAACACACACCTATTTAGATGACTAAAATTACACACACACACATTACAAAGTGCTGGTGATGACGTGGTGCTCCTAGAGCTCTTAAACATTGCTGGTGTGAATGCTAAAAGTTGGAGCCACTCTGGAACATGGTTTGCCAGTTTCTTCCAAATTTAAACCTACATTTCCCATATTATCCAGCAATCCAACTGCTGGGTATCTAACCTAGAAAACGAAAAACTTATGTTCACTAAAGATCCTGTATGCAAATTTTTATGGAATGTCTATGCGTATTTCACAAAAACTAGAAACAAACCAAATGCCTTTCGACAGGTGAATGGATAAAACAAACCATGGTACATCCATACATTTAAATTGAATGAACTGTTGATGCATATAACAACTTGGATAGATCACAAAGTACATTATAATTTCACTTATCTATCATTCTCAAAATGACAAAATTATACTGATAGAAAATACATCAGGGCCGGCCAAGTGGCGCAATGGTTAAGAAGTGGCTTGGGACGCCAGAGGGCCCCGGTTTGGATCCCACATATGAGGGCCAGTGACACTGTCTTCCACAGTTAAGATGCTGAAACAGCTCAACCTGGAGCTGGGCTGCCGTGAGTCGCCGGTGACGGCGTAGGCTGCAGCCCCTGTGGCAGTGGGTTGCCATGGGCTACCGTGTGTAGCCAGCAGCCAGCATGAGCGGCCAGCAGCCACAGTGAGTGGCCGTCCAGAAGCCGGCAATTGATCTGCCTCGCCCAGGAAGAGTGCAATGATGGTGCCAACTTGGGCCAGTGAAGCAACGTCCTCCACAACTAGACTGAAGAACAAAACGACAGCAACTTGTCTGTCCCCCTTCCCGCAATTCCCCAGCACTGTTCCCATCCCCTCAATTCCCCAATAAAAATCTTAAAAAAAAAGAAAAAAGAAAATACATCAGTGTTTCCCAAGGTAGTGATGTGATGGAACAGTTCCATATTCTGATTGTGGTGATGGTTACACTAATCTATACATTTGTTAAACTTCATATGACTTTATGCAAAAAGGAAAAAAAAACTTACATTGTAGTGTGATAATTTGAAAAACTGAAAATTAAAAAAAAATTTAAACACACTCACATACACACACCATACCTCTACACACTTATTAGAATAGCTAAAGTTTAAAATGTTGATTTTATCAAGTGCTGGCAAGGATGTGGAGGAACTTAAACTTGAATAAACTGCTGGTGGGAATGGAAACTGTACAGCTGCACTGGAAAAGCAGTGATCTGTCTTAGTCCATTCAGGCTGCTATAACAAAATTAAACAGACTGGGTGGCTGATAAACAACAAAAAAGGTATTTTACAGTTCTGGAGGCTGGAAAGTCCAAGAGAAAGGAGCCAGTATGGTCGCGGTTTGGTGAGGGCCCTCTTCCTGGTTGGTACCAGAAGACTTCTCACTGTGTTCTCACATGGTGGAAGGAGCGAGTGAGCTCTCTTGAGCCTCTTTTTCAAGGGCATTAATGTCATTCATGAGGGCTTCACTATCATGCTTGTCACCTCCCAAAAGCCTCACTTCCTAATACCATCGCATTGGGCATTAAAATTTCAAAATAGGAATTCTGGGGGTAAACAAACATTGAGAACACAGCAGGCAGTTTCCTAAACTATTACACATGCAACTACCATATGATCCAGATATTCTAGTCCCAGGAATTCACCCTAGAGAAAGGAAAGCATACATACAAACAGAGACTTGTATATGGATGTTCAAAGCAGCTTTATTTGTAATAACCAAATAATGAAACATTGCTAATATCCATGAACACACAAATGAATAAACTAAATGCAGTATTTCCATATAATTGAATACACCTAAAAATAAAAGGGAATGAACTATTGATACATGCTACAAAATTAATGAATCTCAATATGCTGAGTATAAAAAAACAGACAAAAATGAGCATTATACTCTATGATTAAATTTATGTGAAGTTCCAGAAAATGCTATCTAATATACTAGGGGTGCCAAAAACATGTACAGAAATTTTAAGAGATGTTATCTTAAAATGTGTACACATGGGCCGGCCGAGTGGCGCGATGGTTAAGAACTGGCTTGGGATGCCAGAGGGCCCCGGTTCAGATCCCACATATGAGGGCCAGTGACACTGCCCTCTACAGCTAAGATGCTGAACAACAGCTCAACCTGGAGCTGGGCTGCTGTGAGTCACCAGCGACAGCGTAGGCTGCAGCCCCTGTGGGTTGCCATGGACTACTACTGTATGTAGCCAGCAGCCAGTGTGAGTGGCCAGCAGCCTCAGTGAGCAGCCGTCCAGAAGCCGGCGACTGATCCGCCTCGCCCGGGAAGAGCGCAATGATGGGGCCAACTTGGACCAGTGAAGCAACGTCCTCCACAACTAGACTGAAGAACAAAACGACAGCAACTTGTCTGTTCCCCTTCCCCAATTCCCCAATAAACATCTTTAAAAAATGTGTATACATTTTGCTGGCACCCTCTGTATATAGACTGAAAGCAGATCAGTGGTTGCCTGGGGAGTGGTGGCAGTTAGGAGAGGCAAAAGGCAGAGATTATAAAGGGGCAGAAGCAGGAAGTTTATCAAATCAAACATCACATTAGTAGTTATCCCTTGGAGGGCATGCGTGTGAAAGGATACAGCAATGAAGTAAGAGAACACAAGGTGCCTCCCAGTTACCCACAAAATTCTATTCCTTATTGAGGGCAGTGATCATGCATTCTGCATGATTAACATACAAATTACAGAAAAAGTTTTATATACCTTTATAAATGTGTAAAACATTTAGAAAATACATGCAAAATCATGAAAATTATATGTATTATACATATATATTTCACTTAAATAACTGTAACTATAGAACTATATTATAGACCTGAGATTATTCATACCATGTTTGAGATGGATGGAGCACTATGATCATCAACTGTGAGCTTCTCAATTTACATAAAAAATAGTGAAAGGACTTGCTTCAGGTCAAAGAACTAAGACTTAAGCCTCCTTACTCCCATACCAATGCTCTTTTCATTACTCCACCTTCCTTTTCTCATCTCTTGAGCTAGCTCTCTTTCCATGACTTCAGTTAAATCCTCTGCCCCCTTCCAAAAAAATACATATGTGCACATATACAAGGTCTTACAATTACATTCACAAACTCATCCTTCAAAAAATGCTACACACCTCATTGCTGAATAACTCTATGGTCAGCTTCAAAGTACTCCCCTTGGGAAGCTTTGCACCAATGCCAGTGCCTAGTCACTCTTCAAAGCAATTTTGGAACTCTTTTTCTGGAATGGCCATCAGAGCTCTCATCATATTACCCTTGATGTCCTGAATGTCATCAAAATACCTTTCTTTCAATATTTCCTTTATCTTCGAGTAAAGAAAAAGTCATTGGGGGTCAGATCAGGTGAGTAGGGAGGGTGCTCCAATACAATTATTTGTTTACTGGCTAAAAACTCCCTCACAGACAGTGCTGTGTGAGCTGGTACATTGTTGTGATGCAAGAGCCATGGATTGTTGGTGAAAAGTTCAGGTCGTTTTCGTCTAACTTTTTCAGGCAGCCTTTTCAGCACTTCCAAAAAGTAAACTTGGTTAACTATTTGTCCAGTTGGTACAAATTAATAATTAATAATCCCTCTGATATCAAAAAAGGTTAGTAACATTGTTGCAACAAGTTCATGAACTTGTCAGACCTTGTATATGTAAACATATACATACATAAAAATATGGTGTATTGTTAATGTTTAACAAACTCTGGGAGGGAAGCCAATTCATAGCACACACTTGCCAATTTCTCTGATCTAATTTCTCCCACCATGGCTGATTTCAAGATACCAACATGATTTCAATAAATGTAGAGTTTTGGAAGAGGTGTGCAGTAGAACACCATTTATAGTTGCTTCACCATATAGATACAGTAGATGAAAATAAACTCAAGAGCACAGATTAATACTATAAGGCAGCAAAATAACTAGAAAAAAATTAGTTTTGAGTGTATACTGATTTTGATTTTAATATAATTTAATTGTAATTTTATATAATTTGATATTTACTAATAGTATGCTTACCAAATGGCTCACAAAATTTCCTAATTTTTATGATTAACTATAAACAGCTGACTTAAGCCAGCTCTAGCATAATACTGCTACATAAATAAATGCAGACTTTCGTGTGTGCTTCTAAAGTTCTTTGGAGAATTGATTCCCCACTATAAAGCAAACAGTAAGTTTGCTTTGCCCTAATGTGAAACATTTTAGAATTTGGCAAAATAGTGGATTAATTTTATGGATGGTTCTTTGGTCATCCTTACCAAAAATGGTCTCATTGAATAGCCACAATGTATATAAAGTCAATAATGTGAAATATAGTAATTTGTACCTATTATACATAGATGATGAATTGTTGCTGGAATCACATTTCTCCAGATATGTATTTCTATTTGTCTAAAACTCTATGCCTCATCTCTTCCTTCTTTCCTCCCTCCCATTCTTCCTTCCCTCCTTCCTTCCTTCCTTCCTTTTTCCTTCCTTCCTTCCTTCCTTCCTTCTTTCCTTCCTTCCTATGTTCATCACGGTTTTCCACAGAAACATAACCAATACAATGTATACATATATATATAGAGATAGAGATCCATGGAAATATTTATGTAATTAGCTCAAACAATTACGGAGGTGTGACAATTATTTTTGATATTCTCTAATTGATGTTTTGGCATCTGGGAAGTTATCTGCCACACTAATGGCCCAAGGTTGTTTGCACATCCACCATCCCAGTGTGTTTGCAGGAGTGTTAAGATCTTTCACATTACAAACCCTCCATCCACAAGTCTCAACATCTGTGTTTTGCTTTCTGCCCAATAGGGGACATCTCCACCTAGCTACTTCCTGCCACCATAGTAATAAAGGCTTTGTCTTAGTTCCTCCCTCCCTGCTAGTGGTCCCATGTGGCAGTGGGTGGTGTGCCATGCCTTCCACACTCTGAGGGACTGTGAGTAATAAACTTCTTTCAAAGGCAGTTGTCTTCCTTTTTGTCATCTTAACATACCTGAATAAAACAAATCCTAGGTATATTTTAAAACCGAAGACGAGCAAGTCCAAACCCTGTAGGGTGGGCTGGCAGGCTGGAGATCAGGAGAACAATGATGGTGCAGATCCCTCTTGATCATGACAGTTCTGTTCAGCCCTTCAACTGAGTGGTTGATGTGCACATGCATTAAGGAGGGGCAATCTGCTTTACTCAAATTCCACCTATTTAAATGCTAAATCTCACCCAAAGTACCTTCACAGAAACATCCAGAATAAATTTTGACCACATATCTGGGAAGAATGGCCCAGCCAAGTTGATATATGAGATTAACCAATATAAATTCACCCTTTGTCATCTTGATACCCATATGCATCTCCTTAAACTGTACTTAATCTCCGAATAAGGACAAAGTCATACTTCCACCTATGATGATACAACTATCCTGCATACAAATGAAAACATCCTAACCCTTTCACCACAAGAGAATAGAAAGTCCTTAGGTGATGTTTACTCTTCTTAATATCCCCTAACTTAAATACTATGATGCAATTTTGACAATGCTTAAATAATATGATACCAAGTCAATATAGCTTATGTTACAAGATAGGGGCATAACAGAGGGAAGAAAAACTTATTGGATAGATAGACAGGTATAGATATAGGATCATATTCATAACAAAGCAAGGAAGAAATACAACAATTAAAATCTTCCTTTTTGTAGTTGGTCACATCTTCATAGCTGGCATTTATACCTACCTTCTTCTACTATCCATTTCATATTCCCTTTGCTCTCAACAAGCACCTGAGCTGTTCTCGGTTCTTTATCTGGTAGGGTGCCCCAGTCCTTTATTCCTGAAGGGTCAGGACCATTAGAAGTGCAGCCTGAATTGTATTGTTACAGTTTTCCATTGAGTTTAATCACAGGGCATGTTATGACTAAGGTGTGCCTTAAGGGGTGTCTATTCCAGATACACTCTGCTGTACCTCTAATGTGGACTGGCAGTCCTATTTCCCTTTAGTGATCGGGATCAATAACCTCATACAGCACAGTAATTCCCTTCTTTGTCTGTTGATTCAAAGGCATGAGAAGCCCAAAGTGGCCTGGTGGCAGGCTTAATTTACAATTCAAAGGAATCATTGTTTTGTCTCCTGGTGGAAGCATCCCTCCCTTTGAAACTGAAACCTCTTTCTAGCCCTGCAGAGCCTAAGGTAGTGGGGACAGGAAGCCAACTTTATGCTAGTGAGTCATTAGGTGTGACAGTGAGTGGGCCCACAGCCTTTTCCACCCCTTGATTCCTGGACCTGTGAACCCTAGCTATGGCAGAAACAGCACCATATACTGGATGAGGAATCAGAGTATATGCAGCCTCATGAAGAGCCTCACCCCAGCCCTGCAAGGTATTGTCACCTAGCTGGTCATGTAACTGAGTCTTCAAAAAGCCTCCCTCAAAGGGACCCAGCCTCCCCTACATTCCAGAGGTTTGGGGTTTATAAACTGGCTCAAGTCTGGGAATTGATTCAGGCTCTGTGAGTTTCTGTTAATTTTCTCCCAAGTTAGACTTCTGTTCATTTGACCTAGATTTTTTCTGGTTTTACAGATCAAGTTAGAATTTAGTAGGCTTCCTATATATTTCTCTTCTAGGAACATGATGATCTACTAGCCGACTCCATAGGTCTCTGGGAGTCAGACTATTCTGATTGCTGCTTTCACTCTGCTGTCCATTACGGTAACCACGCCCAGTTTACCTTTGGAGGTTGAGTGAGGCTACACGGCCCTTGCACCCGGGGACACAGTTTACTCCTCTTGCCTTTAGGTCCCCCAGTTGAGTGACAGCAGTTCCCTCTGTAAGTTCTGGTCTACAGAGAAGAGCGATCATGCAGCTATTCAAGGCTGCTGAGATTCCCCTCATGTTTTTCTCACAGCCGTTGTGAAGGGTATGTACTGCAGAACCGCCCAGGGTGGGTGAGAAGGTCTTAAATAACAAATGTACTCTAACTCTCCAACCTCCCTAAGGAATCCTTTCTTCTACAGTAAACTACTGGAAGATCTGCATTTCTAGTTCACTTGCTGTGGACCACATTTTAGGCCATGTGTTAGCCGACCAAACAAACAAATTCTTAGGGCCCTTGCTAACTTTCCCAGCTACAACAATAAATGCAGATGTCTGCTGAGCGGGCCCACATCGTTAAAGTTATCATGCTCCAACTTTATGTTCCATCCACCATTATCTTACACCTTTAATCTCCAGTCTTACATATATCTCCCTATTTCTGTCTGTATAAATTAGAAAAACCTAGGAGCTCTTTTGGAGTACAGCACACCTTCTCATGGGTTATACTTTCTACCTCACCTTAAGGAGCCTGCCGGGACCTGAGTCTTCTTATAGGTCTAGAAGCAGATAAGGGTGGTGGGGTTATGTCCCAAGGAGCATCAGCTGTGTCTTTCAAGGACAATTCCTCAGGGAAAACCATTACACTTCCCTCGGGCAAGGCAGGGTTAATCTCCTCAGACTGGGATGGAGAGGGTGCTTCCACTGGTGAAGATGACTCATGGGCATTTAGGGGCTCAGTGTTCCCAGGTTCATCAAGGTCCTCCCACATGTTCCCATTCCAACATTCAGGATCCCATTCCTTCCCAACCAATGCCTTCACTTTAAGGGTAGATACACAGTGAAGTCAGATTCAATTTGCATTGTCATTCAGCTACTCACAGAATGAGATTCTAGGTTTTGTTTTTAGCAATCTCAGCCCCGTGTCTACAGAAGAGAGGACTCACTTTCAGGGTAGACAGAAGCTTGCTGGTCATTTATGCAGTGCTTGAGCAGGGAACTGAAATCTCTGAGCTCATCCTATTCTTTTTCCACTTTCTTCAATGTCATTAGGAGCAACCATAAATTCTCATTATAATCTTTAGTTTGACAAAAATGTTTGAAGGTATCACATACATTGCCACTCAGATCCTTTCCTCTTATAAGTATTTAATTAAGAGTATCCAATGGAATGGATAATAGACTTATTGGGATTATCACTTTGTGAGGTATATAAATGTCTAATCACTATGTTGTTTTGTACACCTGAAACTAATATTTTTTTAAGAAGAATATCCAACGGTGAGATTTAGTGTATTTCTATGGCCATGGACTATCAGAATGCTCTTTACTACTAGACATGCAGTCATTAGTATCTTTAAATATAAGCAAAGTAAACAGCCAAATCCTAAACTCATTCTTAAGATTTTGTTCTTTAGAACCAGCCCTGGTACCAAAGTTTGCATGAGTCAGGGTTCTCCAGAGAAGCAGAATCCATAAGATGTGTGTGTGTGTGTGTGTGTGTGTGTGTGTGTGTGTGTGTGTGTGTGTAGGGAGAGAATCAGAGATGGAGACACAGGGAGAGATACAGAGAGAGAGGTTTATTTCAAGGAATTGGCTCATGCAAGTATGCAAACTGGTAAGTCCAAAATCTACAGGATGTGCTCACAGGCTAGTGACCCCAGGGAGAGCCAAGGCTGCGGTTCAAGTCTGAAAGTCATCAAGCTGGAGACCCAGAAAAGAGTTTCTATTGCAGATCAAGTCTGAAGGCCAACTGCTGCAGAATTCTCTTTTTCTTGGGGGAGGTCTTTTTTTGTTCTATTCTGGCTTCACTTGATTGGATAAGGCCCACCCTCATTATAGAGGACAATTTTCTTTACTTAAAGTCCATAGATTTAAGTTATTTTCATCCAAAAGCACACACATTATACAATCATCCATAATAATATTTGACCACAGACCTTGGCACCGTGGCCCAGCTAATTCACACATAAAATTAACCATCACTCTTTCTTTCTTTCCTTTCTCTTTCTCTCTTTATTTCTTTCTTTCTTCCTTCCTTTCTTCTTTCTTTCCTTTTCTTTCTTTCTTTCTTTCTTTCTTTCTTTCTTTCTTTCTTTCTTTCTTTCTTTCTTTCTTTCCTTCTTTCTCTTCATTCTCTCTAACACACATTATATTGTATTTATTTATACATTAAGTGTTCTATGTAATTGCCACCACAACCTTAAGAGCTAGACAGAGAAAGCATTTATATTTCCTTTTCACATGCAAGAAGACTGCATCTCAGAAAGGCAACGTGATTTGCTCATGGCTTAACGACCATTATTTGGCCATTCCAGGAGTCAAACCATACTTTCTGAATTGAGATTCCTGGCTCTCTTGAATGATTTTTAGCTCCCAAGACCTCAGCTGACAGTGCCCTGAAGATTGCAACACTGCCCATATTTTATACCATTTACTGACATCCATAGTATCCCTGGAGTCACTCTGGCTTTTAAGATGTGTCATTTGCATGGTGTGGGACAAGGGGTAGGCATTCTCAGCGCCATTTTCTAGATCCCCTTTTATTCTTTCTGCATGTATTATATTAGCTTTCTGTTGCCTTGGACAGTAAGTGGCACTCAAGAGACCTTGGAATTGATGATGTGGTTATACAAAGGAGAGGAGAAAAAGTATTCCCAGGAGAATGAGGGAGAAGTGAACACAGGCACAGAGATGGGAATGGGCATGGCAAATGCGGGAGGCAGCAAGATTTTTCAGGACAGGAAAGAAAGAACTTTTGACAGCATCATAGAAGTGGCCTCACATGGCCATGGAGGGCACACTAGACTAGGAACCAGAGGGCCTGAAAGTCCAGAGGTATTATCCTGGCTCTGCACTTACTATGTAGGTAGCATTGTTTAGGTCAGTTAGCTGCTTCCTGCCCTGCTGCCCTGGCTTACTTACTCTCTGTCATGTGAGGATACTGACAGTAGTCTGCTGCTCTCTCACACTTGTATAAAAACTGTAAGAGATGATGCCTTAAAGAAGTGCTTTTTTAAAGTGTAAAATTAAAAAAAAATCTAGACCCCTTCTCCCATTTGGTATTGCACCAACATGATGAAGATATGGCTCCTGAGTCTACAATAAGTAGGATTTGTTTTCTAGTCAGCTTCAGGCAGAAGGTTCTTGTGTGTGGGTGACAGGAGGTCCTGATTTATTGACATGTAGGCAAGTTTTGCCCCTGGAGAGTGCCAAGAGCCTGGACACAGGGGAGATATAAATGCCATGCAGAAGTGTTTCTTGGGTTCTCTGCTGGGCTGTATGAGACCTCTGAAAGAGGTCGCTGGTCTCTGACATCAGATGAAACAGGTGAAAAAACTGTACATGAAGGTAAATGAGGTGTACTGGAAAGAGATGCGGACCTGGAGTTAAAATATCTAAAATGAGATTTAAGAGTTCATCCCATACTAAATATGTGAATGTAAGCAAGAAACTACCTATCTCTGGGCCTGGGTTCCCTCATCTGTCAAACTGCAGTAAAACCAGCACGTGCCCCACTTCCTTAAAGAGTGGGTTGTGGCAAGGATCAAATGCACAACACGTGAGAGGTTCTGTACACTCTCAAATGGTAGGCAACCTTGGCTTGTTTTTCTTATTAATAAATGAAAACTGAATATTCTGACCAGTTACAATTAACTATTTTGGCATGCTCTGTCTTCACTTTAGAAAGGCTATATTTCAGACAACTAGCTGTACCTTAGCAGTCTCAGCACTGAAGTTAGGCTGAATTCTTAGGGTTTCTATATAATTAAATCAGAGCCACAATTTAGGATGAAGATCACAGACTCATCAACACTTTAAAAAAATAAATAAAAGTTTGGATCTACAGGTAAACATGTGGGCCAATGGCCTGAGCTCTGTTGTACTCTGCTGGATCATTTGCTTTATGTAGGCAGGAACAGCGAGTTCAACAGGGTTTTCATAATATTCTAGTTACAAAAGTGTGCCCACTCAGCTCCCCTACTTTACAAACCTAACACTAGTCTAGATGAACCTGTGCTAGTTTAGTGTCCTCTCAGTACTAGCGTTCTATCCCTGGCAGGCATCTTCTGTCCCTCTGCAGGAAAACAAAACAAAGCAAACAATAAGAAAAAAGCAAAAACAAACAAACAAACACAAAACACTGGGCTTCTTTGATTGGGTCTAATTTCATGGGGTTGTCATTTTCCCTCAAGTTACACAAAATGCCTCAATCACATAAATGGCACACAAGAAGTTGGAAGAGGACCAGAGTTTTGTGAAAGAGTATTTAGAGTGTGCCCTTAAAAGGTTGTGAACCAACCCAACCAAAGGAGAATGATGGAAGGTGGGTCCTCGCTGCACATCCACTCAAACAAGCAAGAGGGACTTCAAAGAGACCACTCCGTAGGGCTTCATGTGGGCCCCTTCTCCTGAAGGGACCAGGATGCGCTGTGACATGGCACCAGCAGGACATGACAGAGCCCATCGGACCCTCCCTAGAGCGCAGCCTAGGACAACCATTGAGACGTCACCACAGCAGCCAGTTTCATCCACATCCTGTTCCCCAGGAGAAGCCACAGACCTCTTTCTCCCAAGAGTCTCAGAGCAAAGCCAGAGAGTCCTTGGCCCTGTCCCGCGACCCTCCTGAAGTAAGGCTCCCACCTCTAGACAGACCCTCCCCCCAGTTCCCAGCCCCCGAGGGGACCAGAGGTTCCTGAAATTTCTCTGAGAAAGGAAGTCCTCATGAGTGAGGCAGGGGAGGCCACCCTCATGGAGGCGGCAGCCTCAGTCTCCCCCCAAGGCGCGAGGAAAGATCTGTTGGACGTGGGAGGCGGAGATTGTCCCGGGGTCCTTGTCACCAGCAATCTCAGCGGCGATGTGATCCCCGAGGCTGTCAAGGCAGCAAGCGCTGAGGGAAAGGTCATCGCCCAGAGGGTGCTTGGCTACGTCCAGGGGTTCAATGTGAAGAACGGATATGGTTTCATCACAGGAGTCATACCCAGGAAGATGCGTTCGTGCAGCAGACCTCCGTCACTCGGAACGGCCCTCACAGGTGCCAACGCAGCGCGGGCGACGGCGAGAGGGTGGAGCTCGCCACCCCAGGAGCGCTGAGGACCACGTCGGCGAGAGTGAGGGTGCA
>NW_017731759.1:334763-339632 GCF_001890085.2 Hipposideros armiger | reverse complement strand
CAGAGGATATGAAGAGGCATTTCTCTAAAGAGGACATACAGATGGCCAACAGGCATATGAAAAAATGTTCAACCTCACTCATCATTAGGGAAATGCAAATAAAAACCACAATGAGATACCACTTCACTCTGATCAGAATGGCCATCATCAATAAATCAACAAACAACAAGTGCTGGTGAGGCTGTGGTGTCAGATGGTCACATGTCTGATTTTTTAAAAAGTCTGCCAGCACACGACTATACTGAGACAGTCCTTTAAGCCTGTTTTTAAAAAAATCAGTTTTAGAAAACATACCTGCTGTTCTTTTCACACATCACAAACTTAAGACTAATTCTGGGTTTATGGATTGAACTTCTCAGGATATTGTAAAGGATTAGAAGACGTGGAGAAGGAAGAAGTGTCCCCATCACTTTCTTTTTCATGCTCTTCCCCTGCCCTGCCATTTGAGCAGTAAGTCTACCCATACTTATTGCTTAGGCACTCTCTGAGGTAAAACACAAAAAAAGCTGAACAAAATCCCATGACAAGCAAGAAAATTTGGCTTTCCGGAAACAGAATTTGCCTATTCTTTTTTTTTCTTTCAATGGATTCCGTCTAATACCATTTAAGTATTTAAAAGAAAATGGACATGAGGGGCTAGGGGGTGGAGGAAATGGGGAGAAGCTGGTCAAAAAGTACAGACTTTCAGTTATAAGATGAATAAGTTCCGGGGCCATAATGTACAGCATGGTGACTAGTTAACAATTCTGTTCTGTATACTTGAAAGTTGCTATTAGAATACAGCTTTAATGTTCTCAGCATGACAGCAACAACAAAATGGTAATTGTGTGAGATAGTATGTGTTAATTATCCTTATCTTGGTAAACATTTCACAGTAAATACATGCATCAAACTACCACATCACACATATTAAATTTACACAACTTATATGTCAAATATATCTCAATAAAGCTGAGGAAAAAAACTGAAGAAAAAAAGGAAAATGGGCATGGAACCGGGTATAACTATTGTTGTGAATACCTCTGGAGCTGAAGAGAAGCAGCTTGTCTATAGTTTCTATCTGTGCTTCCTGGTAGAATCCATCCAGGGGGACTATACAAGATTCCTGGAAGGCTGCGTAAGTGATGTTCAGCCCACTTCTGACCCTTTCCCAGCAAACAGAGAAGCTCCAATTTCCCTTTCCTGGTATTCATTTGAACAATACAGTGTGCTTGGTGGTGGGAGGCAGGGTTTGGGATTTGAGGTGAGGGGGGTGGGCAATTAATACATCTGAAGCCAACAGATGTCTTTAAAACCTCATTTTACAAGTTAAGAAAGTTAGATTATCAATAGCAAAATCAAAGTACTTGCTTTCATGTTGAGGCACTTCACACCACATTATAAACTAGTGTAAGAGATTTGAAGAATGAGTATTCACTCATTCGGTATGGCTAAATACCCTTAATGGATTCAAATAGAAGCAGTAGAGATTACTGATTTAGCAACTTTTTGAGTGTCCACTTGTGGCAAACACTGCCAGGCACTAGGAGTTGTATCACGGTGCAGAAGATGGTCCCATCTCTCAAGGAGCCCACAGTCTAGTGGAGAGCGAGACAACGCTGGCAATGACTACACAATAGCGTGAGTGCTCTGCTGAGAGAGGGAACACAAATGACCCAGATGATAGTCGGGTAGCTCAGGGTTAACGGGACCACTACTTGGATACTTAAATTAAAATTACATCTTGGATGTAGGTCTAAGATAGAGGGGCAGGCAGACCCTGAACTCACCTCCTCCACTGACACACAGGGGATATATACCTACTTATAGAGCAATTCCTCCTGAACAACAACTGAGGGCTGATTGAACAGCTTCTGCACTACAAACTAGAGAGGGACCACATAGAGAAGGGTAGCAGAGACTGAGATGCGGTAAACAGGGGAACGCCAACTGAATGTGTAGCGCTGCAGTGGGGACGGATATCACCATGGGGCCTGCTATGAGGCACAGCGATAAAGCAATGATTTAAAGGTCAAGTGAAACACCATACGTGAAAAAAAATTTTTTTTTCTAATCCCAAGGCACATGACAAATGTGCGGGAGAACTGTGGGAACTCTCCTGGTACTGAAAAGCTGGCAAATGCCATTATTTACATTCCTCCTCCACCTAGATAAGCTATGGGAGCTTAGTCCCACAGTTCCAGCCACCCTGCAAGGCCTCCACACAGCACCCTGGGCCACCTCACCCTGCATTAGCTGCAACCCCAGCTAGTCAGCCTCCCAAGTGTCCCCAGAGTTCTCCATCCCAGGCCACCTTCCCTGCACCTGCTGCAGCCCTATCAGGCAGCACGCCAAGGCACCACAGGAGCTCTGCACCCAAGGCCAACATAGCCAGAGACTGGTTCAGCTCCAAGTCAGCAGGGCCCCCAGAGTACCCCACAATAGCCGCAGCCCCATCTTGCCAGCTCCCAGGGTGACCCCAGAGCCTTGCACCCCAGGCCAACACAGGGACAGCCTGCTGCAAACCCATTCACCAGGGGTCCCAGTGAGCCCCTGGAGTCTTGTACCCTGGGCCACCTTGCCCTGTGACCCCTGCAGCTCCAGCCTTCCAGCTCCCTAGGGATCTCAGGCACCTTTGGCCACCACGTTCCCTACAGCCTTAGAGAGCCAGCCCACCAGGACACCCCAGGTATCCACTGACCCTGGCAACCTCAACCTGGACTTGTTACAGTGCCCAGCCAGCCTACACCCCAAGGCACCCCCTAGCTGCACGCCCAGGGCTGTCTCAGCCAGAGATGGCTGCTGTCCCAGCCTTCCAGACACCCAAAGCAGAGAGCATAAGCATTGTTAAGGCCGGGATTGAGGAAGGCAGAATTCAGATAAGTAATAGGGAGCCTATCTTTAGCTTATAAGTCCACTCCATGAATTAAAATTTAATGTATACAAGCCTCACATGAGCTTCCAAGTGTAAAGAAAATAATATAAATGGAGCCGCTTTAAAATGGAACTGGAATTGCCATTCCAGCCGAACTGCCTTGAATGTCTTATGCTTCAAACCTTTGCAATGTTAAAGCAGGGTAAAATAAACTGTGGACTTGGCCTAAAAGCAACATTATGTCTCAAAGAACTATTTGCAAAGATAACAAAAAAGCAGGTATTTTGCTTACCAGACTGATGGCTGTGAGTCTTGTAACAGGACGGCTTGCTTCTGCTTCTCTCCCTTCTGACTCTTACCTGCATCTCTCCCGGGGCCTTCAGGCAAATAGTTCCTATTGTAGATGTGCAAACTGACTAGAGGAATTCTTCATCAGCAGCTTCCTGAATAGGTGGGAAAAGATGTGCAAAGCTATGACTTTTTATCAAAGATTTACAGGACTATCAGGACTCAGATCAGCAGGGGACAAGAACTTCAAGAAACAACTGGTAACAAAGAAATATCCTCCATTTCTGGGATCCCACCTCTTACCTGGCATTCCCTCTTCCCTTGACATAAAAGAAGCCTGAATTCTGGCTCTCTTAAGATGGATTTGAAAAAATTAGAAATTTCCCATCTTATCATTATGGAGCCATTTTAGTAAATAAAAACTTTCCTTATTTCAAAGTACTACCTATTGAATATTAAATACAGAGGGTACCAAAAGAATGTATACACATTTTTTTAAAGATTTTTATTGGGGAATTGGGGAGATGGGAACAGCCCTGGGGAATTGGGGGAAGGGGACCAGACAAGTTGCTGTCGTTTTGTTCTTCAGTCTAGTTGTGGAGGACGTTGCTTCACTGGCCCAAGTTGGCACCATCATTGCGCTCTTCCCAGNCTCCTGGTCCTACATCCTCACCCGGCATCTCGGAAGAGCTGAAAGCTCTGGGCAAGGAGAGCGCGCGCGACGCCGGAGTCCTGCAGCAGAAGGCGCCAACGCGTTATGGGTCCTGCCACCCCAACGACCTGCGCCTCTGCCCGCGGCAGCTGCCTGACGCCCGGGGCCAGAGCCCCGAAGGAGAAACGCGCAAGAGCGCGAAGGGCGCTGCTGAAACCTCCGCTTGTGTTGCCAAGAAGAGAAAAGCGGCAAAAGAGGTGGACACCGCAATCGCGTATGTCCCCTCTGCCCCCCAGGTTCCCTGTCCAGGGACTCCCTGGCTTGGGCTGCAGGTGATGTCCCCTTGAGGAGATGGTGTTCTTTAGCGCTACACAGTCCAAACATCCATATTGACTGTGAGATTTGTGCCCTGAGAAAAATATCGATTGATACATACCCCTTCCCCAAGACGAGGATAAACTATAAGACCTATATATTTCTAAACTCCCACTTACCATCTGCTTTGGTAGTTTCTGTACTTACACACACACATACACACACACACACACACACACACACACACACACACACACTCAGGCATGCACCTCCGAATCTATTCTTTTTAAATATCTTAACAGAACCACAGCTATTCTGCATCCCTGGGAGAATTAGTTGAAGTACTTCAAAAATATTTTTATTTTAATGCAAAATGAAGGTTATCTGATATTGAAAATTATCTGACATTGTTATCTGATATATGAGATATCAGGTGCTATCTCACCTGAGTGGTCATTTTTTTAAATAAATATTTTCACGATTATTTTACCTGTTATCATTGTTGTCTGTTGTTTTTAAAAAAATTTTTAATTATTATTTTTTATTGTGAAATACACATTTTTTAGAATTAGTTTCAGCTGTACAACATGGTACAATAGTTATATTTTTTACCCCTCGAAGTGACAACCCGATATTTGCCAATGATATATCTGATAAGGGGTTAATATCCACAATTTATAAAACACTCATTCAACTCAACACCAAAAAAACAAACAACCCAATTAAAAAATGGGCAGAGGATATGAAGAGGCATTTCTCT
>NW_017731759.1:276502-330933 GCF_001890085.2 Hipposideros armiger | reverse complement strand
GTGTACAATTCTGTAATACATCATCTATATATCACATTGTGTGTTCACCACCCAGAGTCAGTTCTCCTTCCATCATCATATGTTTGACCCCCTTTACCCTCATCTACTACCACTCCTCCCTTATCCTCTGGAAACCACTACACTATTGCCTGTGTCTATGAGATTTTGTGTCTTCATTTGTTTCTCTTGTTCTTTGTTGTTTTCAGTTTTATATCCCACATAAGTGAAATCATATGGTTCTTGAATTTTTCTGTATGACTTATTTTGCTTAGCATAATAATCTCAAGATCCACCTATGTTATTGCAAATGGACTATTTCATCTTTTCTTATGACAGACTAGTATTCCATTGTTTATATATAGAACATCTTCTTTATCCAATCATCTATCAAAAGACACTTTGGGGGGCCGGCCAAGTGGCTCAGTTGGTTAAGAGTTAGCTTAAGAGCACAAGCTCTGAGCAACAGGGCTGCTGGTTCAATTCCCACATGGGCCAGTGATGCTGCGCCCAAGCTGAGCTGCCACTGAGCTGCCAACAGGTGGCAGGATGGCTTAGCTGGTGAGAGCATGTGCTCCTAACAGCAACACTGCCTGTTTGAAGGTGGGCTACGCCCGCCCACAACTAAGACTGAACTCAGCACCTTGAGCTGAGCTGCCACCTGGATGGCTCAGTGGACAGAGCATGTGTTATTAACAACAAGGCTGCCAGTTTGACTCCCACATTGGATGGTGACTACGCCCACCTGCAACTAAGACTGAACACAGCACTTTGAGCTTAGAGGCCATGAGCTGCCAACAGGCAGCCAGATGGCAACTGGAGCCCTCCACACCTAAGACTGAAGAACAGCAAACTGGCTGGTCCCCCTCCCAAATTCTCCAACACTGTTCCCTTCCCCAATTCCCCAATTAAAAAAAAAAGATACTTTGGTTGTTTCCATGTCTTGGCAACCATAAATAAAGCTGCAATGAACATCAGAGCACATATATCTTTATGGATAAATGTTTTCAAATTTTTTGGGTAAACACCCAAAAGAGGGATTGTTGGGTCAGATGGTAATTCTACTTAATTTTTTGAGGACCCTCCACACTGCCTTCCATAGCGGCTGCACCAGTCTGCATTTTCACCAACAGCATATGAGGGTTCCTTTTTCTCCACAGCCTCTCCAACACTTGTTATTATTTGTCTTATTGATGATAGCCATTCAAACTGGTATGAGGTGACATCTCATTGTGGTTTTTATTTGCATTTCTCTGATGATTAGTGATGTTGAGCATCTTTTCATATGTCTTTTCATTGACCACTTGTATGTCCTCTTTGGATAAATGTCTATTCTGCATGTTTTCTTGCATTTGGCTCTGTCATTCAAGCACTAACGATTGAAACTTTCTTTGTTTCCATGATATTACATTTTCCTGGATCTCCAATTCTTTTTGACAACTTCTTCTCAGCCACTTTGAAAGGCAGGACTTCCATAAATACTATTCTTTAAATAAAATTGTTCCTCAAGGGCCGGCCGAGTGGCGCAATGGTTAAGAACTGGCTTGGGACACCAGAGGGCCCCAGTTCGGATCCCACATATGAGGGCCAGTGACACTGCCCTCCACAGCTAAGATGCTGAACAACAGCTCAACCTGGAGCTGGGCTGCCCTGAGTCGCCGGTGATGGCATAGGCTGCAGCCCCTGTGGCAGTGGGTTGCCATGGGCTACAGTGTGTAGCCAGCAGCCAGCGTGAGCGGCCAGCAGCCGCAGTGAGCGGCCGTCCAGAAGCCGGCGACTGATCTGCCTCGCCTGGGAAGAGCGCAATGATGGTGCCAATTTGGGCCAGTGAAGCAACATCCTCCACAACTAGACTGAAGAACAAAACAACAGCAACTTGTCTGTTCCCCATCCACCAATTCCCCAGGGCTGTTCCCATCCCCCCAATTCCCCAATAAAAAAATCTTTTAAAAAAATTGTTCCTCAATAAAACACACAAATCAAATTAAAACAGCTCTCGATGGCCAAAGACAGAACAATTTGAACTATAAAATATATAACAACAGTATTGGGTTACAATCCAATATGTACAATACATATTCTCAAATCTATAGTGTGAATAAGAAATTAAATAAATAGGTGAATATAAAGGAGTAAATCTTCTTTACAAAAGTTCTAAATAATAAATATAAAATTAATGAATTTTAAAAAATTTCATTAACATACAAAAATAATTGTTACTATAGGCAAGATCTATTGATGGATTTTAAAATTGCAGGTAAAACTTAAGAAGAAACAGGATATTTTCATAGCCTTACAGTATCTTCCTCAAAATATTTACTAATTACTAGAAGGTTTTGACATAGGGCAACAAATTATTTGATTCTTCTCCCTTTAGGAGGTAAAGCTTAATTCCTTTTCCCCTGAGTATAAAATGAACTTAGTTACTTGTTTCCAAAGAATAAAACATATAAAAGGAAAATAGTAATTTTACTGTGGGGAAACCTGACAAACATCACCTTAACAATGACCAATATTAACATTACTAGTTATAAATCATGTTAATCTCACATAATCCCTGATATTACATGATGAGAATGCACTACACTTATATGGTATTTTCACCAAAAATCCCTAAGTCAAATACAATCACGAGAAAACAACAAGCAAAAGGAAACAGGAATACTTTATAATGCATTTTTCAAAAATTTCAAGGTTATGATAAAGAATGAAAGACAGAAACTATGACAGATCAAAGAAGACTAGGAGATATGTGGGAAATATCCTTCATTGTATACTGAAACAGAAAAAAGACAATAGTAAAAAAAGTAAAATTAAAATCAAGTCTGTAGTTTTGTTACTAGTATTGTACCAATATTGATTTCCTAATTTTAATAAATGTATCATGGGTGTAAGATGTAAAAAGAACATAACAAAGAAAGAGTAATTATTCTCCAATGTTTCATCTTCTAACTATAGCTTTTGTCTTTCTTTATGTTGTCCTTGGGCAATATCATTCAATATAATGATTTCAAATATCATTTATATGCTGATGAATCCCAAATCTCTATTTTCAGTTCAAAATTTTTGTCTGGGCTTCAAATTTAATAAAATATCTTGATTAAATAAACAAATGATTAAATGAATTAATATAATTTCACAGGCTTAACTGAGATTTTTAAAAAAAGAGAAACAGGGCCGTCCAAGTGGTGCGTTGGTTAGAAGTTGGCTTGGGACACCAGCTCTGAGCAACAGGGCTCTCGTTTGGATCTCACATGAGGGCCAGTGACACTGTGCCCTCTACAGCTAAGATGGTGAACCACAGCTCGACCTGGAGCTGGGCTGCCGTGATTTGCCAGCGACAGCATGGGCTGCAGTGGGGCTGGCCGGCAGCGGTCATGAGCTGCTGTGAGCTGCTGTGAGCCACCCGTGAGCTGCCGGGAGTGGCCATCCAATGGCCAGTGAGCAACTGCCTCACCCAGGAAGAGCGCAATGATAATGCCAACATGGGCCAGTGAAGCGACGTCCTCCACAACTAGACAGAAGAACAAAAGGACAGCAACTTGTCTGTTCCCCTTCCCTGATTCCACAATGCAGTTCTTTCTCCCAACCCCTCAATAAAAAACCTTTTAAAAAAAATAAAATAAAAACAAAAAAGAGAAACCAAAAAAAAAAGCAGTATTTTATAGTAAAAAGTCAGGATTAGGAACAAGACACTAGGGTTTTGCATTTCATATTCATTTCTACCTGTTAGTTGAGAAAATGACATCAAATCTGTACTCTTCTGTTTCCTCATTTGAAAATGGTGATGATAAAATAATCTACCTCACAAATTTTTATGAAAGTCAAATAATTCAATGTGTTTAAAATTGCTCTGTAATGTGATAAGTTCTATGTAAATGTTGGTGTTATTCTTGTCAATCTGCAGTTTGCCCAATTTAGTCATAAAGAAACTTTAAAATTTTGACCAGGGAAATTTTTTGAAACATGCCATGTTTGTGGCTATGATTATTGGTGTATAGGACTAATTGCACCTACAAGTGGTTAACAGGATCTGCTAGGGGCTTTGAAGGAGAAATTGCCTACTTGTATCTTATTTTAAAGGTTTGAGTAATTGTCTACAAAGTTAATTGAGGGTGCAAAAAGAGAGAAAATTTGGACTCAGTTAAGGCCTTAATGCCTTTACTCTAATCTCATTTGCATTGGAAAATAGAGCCATCAAAGGGGCCTTCTTCTTGATTCTGCACAGTGTTTAGAGAGAACGTAGTTGATTCATCAGGTGCCACTCTCCAAAAACAACAAATGTTTATAAAGGAAGTTCAAGAAACTTCAATGCTTAAAAGCTCCAGTCACAAGATATAAAAAATGTCTTGTGTCAAAGTGGCTGGCTTCAGAAAGCCTTCCTTGATTCCCTAAAAAAATCGCATCATAGTCACTAAAAGTAAAATATAAACAAATGTAAAATTAAAATAAAAAATCAATTTTTCATCTTTTTCACTGCCTCTTAGCTGGGCAATCTTGGGACTGTTCCCTTTCTCACATGAACATTAATTTCTTCCTGTGTAAAATGTAATCAATCATAAGACTAAGTTTGCTGAACTGTTGTAAAAATGAGATAATATAGATGAAAATATTTTTAAAAAATATTACTGTGTGAGCAGGTTGTTGTTATTAATCTGTCCCTACACAGGGCCTTTTCTATTCTAAAGTTTATTTATTTTTTATTTTTTAAAAGATTTTATTGGGGAATTCGGGGAGGGGAACAGACAAGTTGCTGGGCTTTTTTTCTTTAGTTTAGTTGTGGAGGACATTGCTTCACTGGCCCATGTTGGGATTGTGATTATTGCACTCTTCCCAGCTGAGGCAGATCGGTCGCCAGCCATTGGACATCTGCTCACGGCAGCTCATGCTGGCTGCCAGCCACTCATGATAGCTTACGGCAGCCCACTGCAGCCCCACTACAGCCTATGCCGTTGCCGGTGACTCACAGCAGCCCAGCTCCGGGTCGAGCTGTTGTTCACCATCTTAGCTGTAGAGGGCGCATCATCACTGGCCCATGTGGGGTCTGAACCACTAGCCCTGCTGCTCAGAGCCTGCATTCCCAAGCCAACTCTTAACCAACGAGCCACTAGGCCAGCCCTGTTTTATTTTTTACTTTTATTTTTAAGCATGTTCTCCAAGGAGTCTTCCCTCCCAGCAGGAATGACTCAACACATTCCCACAATTCCAATTCTGAAACATTATCTGAACTTAAAAGAAATGAGAATGAGAATATAGTGTCAGATCCAAAGCATCTAGTTCCTCATAGCATAAAAAATCTTGCGTATGGTAATTCTATCCTTAATATATGGTGATGGAAGGAGAACTGACTCTGGGTGGTGAACAACACACAATGTGATATATAGATGATATATTACAGAATTGTACACCTGAAACCTATGTGACTTTACTAACTATTGTCACCCCAATAAACTTTAATTAAAAAAAGGAATAGCTTAAAAAATATCTTGCCCATACCCCAGAACACCATGCAGATAATTCTGTATTTGATACGTCATGCATTCAGTAGAAAACAGACCTTTCAATTTTCACCCTGTGATGGGCAGATGCACCCTATATATGCTTCAAGTGGTTTTTCAATGCTGGAATAGACCTTATAGGTCATGTTATTTAGAACTTATTTTCCAGGTTAAAAAAAAAAGAGGCCTGAAAATGTTGGATGGCTTTCTTAAGGTCAATTTTTCTTTTAGGGCTGGAACTAAAATGCATATTCCCTGACATCCTATCAGAAGTTCTTTCAAGACAATACAATCTGCTCAGGGTGTTAAAACTGCTAAATCTAGGACCTTTACATCTAGAAAGGGAAACACGTTTGCTATCTTGTGTTAAGTCCTAGGCTAGAAAAATGCTGTGCTGATTGTTGTCTCTTTTCTAGAAAACCATGTTCTTGAATTATTTGGCAGTGATATCACTTTAAGACAAGAAAAGATCTATGGAACTATTTTATAAATTGTAATGCTTTACGGATGCTACTACTACCACTACTACTACTTATTATTATTATGAGCCACTTGTTGAACCAATTTTCTTTTCTTAGGCATTATGCAACTCATTTTAATGAATGACCTCATTTAATTCTCACAGAATCTCGATGAGGTGGATACTATTTTTATCTCAACTATAGAAGGAAATTAGAACTTACAGATAGTAAATAACTTACCTAAAAGCCAGCAAAAAGTAGAGGACTCAAACTCTATCTTATTACAGACTTAGTTATCTTAATTGATTGTTAGATGGGTGGGTGAACAGATGGATGGATGAATGAAAACATGGATGGAAGGATAAATGGATGGATGGGTGAACGACAGAAAATGTGCTTGTAGTTGCTGTATTTAATAAACATCCATAAATTTTTATACTGTTGATGATGGCATAGACTTTAGTTATTAATGGACTCAGAGGATGATATGAAGCAGATTTTTTTCTTGTTCCTATATAAATGAAAATCAGCAGAGGTGTATCCTTATCCTGCACCCTGCATAAGGCCGAACATATACATAGGATGAAATAATATTATAGTTATATATCGTGAAATTTGGAGCTTTGAAAATTAATTGCTAAGAATTTCTCTCTCCTGTTTTACTTCCTGTGTCTATCCCCAGAAATGATATTAAAAATATTTACAACAGGTAAGAAGCAGACACTTACCAAAAAGAAAGAATCTGATATAGACTATAGATCTGTAACTGGATCCTGGAACATCCCCATCCTGTCTCACATTTCTCCTTTTGTTGCTGGATCCTAGGGAGTTCCAGTGGCCCAAGAGAAGGACTTGGTTGATCTGGACAGCAGTGGGGGTCTTAGAGAATTGGGTATTTATCTACTAATACAGAAGTGTTTTAAATCATTTTAGCAATTAATATAGCTATACTGATGTGTATTGGCTGAATATCATCCCTTTCTATTGGATGAGTCATGACTTCCATTTCATGATGGCAATCCAGACTTAAGAAGACTGGCTTAGACATTGAGGGGAAAAATAAACAGAGCTTTCCCTAGGAGCAGTTTTGGGAAGGGATGAGGCACTAGACAATAAAAAGAACATTAGATATGAGAAAAGGGGCCCACAAAGGGGAGATGTAGAGAGCAAAGACAAATATTTCATCTCAATTACAATTTTTCCAGAGGTGTCCTTGCTCATTTTTTTCAGAAGTTCAAGAGTACCTAGAGCTTAAAAAATGAGTAAGGAAAGTGGAGGGGAGATGGCGATATAAGCATAATACTCCTAAAAATACACTCTTTTAGCAATCCTCCTGAGGCATATCAGAGTGTTTCAGAAAGGCAAGGAAGAACATTCCTTTTCCCCAATTTACTCTCTGATTCTCTTAGGAAGTGGGGCTGAGAATCATAAAATATTGCTGCTTCCAGTCCTTTGTAAAAAGGGAGATAACATTTTAAAAAGTGTTTTATATACTGAGCTTGAAAATAATCCACAAACCACTTAACCCAATACTTTCCTTTTACAGATGAGCACACTGTGTCAGAATGAAAATATCCAAGTCACACAACTATAGTTGGAAGAATCCAGGCTAGAACCAAGGTGTCTTGAATCTTAATCTATTTTGCTTTCTTACTACCCATGCATCTTCTCCCTCATCAAACTTCAAAGTTATCAGTTGCAATTTTCTAACGCTGCTCCCATTCCCAAGGTTATCTGTGGTGGTGGACTATACTATCTTTTAGTCCAATTGTCCAACTTCATAACTCTGAAGGCATTTTTGGTAGATATAGCCTTGACTCTAAGAAAATTTGTAAGGTGACCTCTAATATGTTAATCCAATTCCACAGTCCCCTGGGTAAACTCCTGAATAACTGGTGCCCATTTTTAAATAATTAAATCAGCATGCAGTTCTAGCCTCTAAAATAAGCATTTTAATTTTAAATTTGATTGATGGTTTTCATAGCTTATGTAAACACATTTTTACTTCAGGTAGTGAACTGTAAAGTAGAAGGTCATGAAGAAACAGAGGCTAGGTAAATGAGAAGTAAACAGGTGCCATAATTTATAGTGTTACTAATGGGTGTGCTTTGTCAACACTACAATAGTCACCAAATCTATACCATGGGAGATAAATGGTACTTCTCTGTTATAATTTTTACCAATCTCATAGATTTACTATCTTCATAAAACTTTACTGCACTACTGTGAGTATCATAGAGTATTTTATGTATTTCATTACCTGATTTATTACCTAATAGTGGCTTGAACTTCAAATCTTGGCCACAACAGTTTTCCACATTAAACACACATCCCAAATTTAAGTTGATAATAATGCCCATGCTAAATTGCCTATGCTCAAATTAACCACTTACTTTTGAGAATTTTATATAGCTATAATATTAGCAAGATTTTGCATATTTATAATACATTAAGGTTATAAAAATTGGGTTTCATATACAACAGGCCATTGAATAACATCATTTTGTTCAACATCATTTTGTTATAGTGTTGATGAAATGCTGTAAAGATTTAACTCTTCTTTACATCAATTAGCCTACAGAAAGTTGGTTTTATTATACAGTAATACCTTGGTTTGTGAGCATAATTTGTTCTGGAAACAAACTACTCGTATTGTAAGACATTGCTCGTTTACCACGTTAAAATGTATTAGAAATGCTTGCTCATCTTGCAGAACACTCGCAGTCCATGTTGCTCTCAATCCAAGGTTTTACTGTACGTTATTTTGCTTCAAGTCACAGAATCTATCAATGATGTTAAGTACTTACTGTACATTATTCCCAACAACCCACTTTATAACTTAAATATATTAAGCTATAATTCATATATATTAAAAATCACTCTTATAAAGTATACAATTCAGTGGATATTAGTATATGCATACACCTGTGCAATAATCACCACTACCTAATTCTAGAACATTTTTCTTAGCCCCAAAATAAATACCATACCCATTAGCAGTCACTGTCAATTTTCCCCTCCCCAGTCCCTGGCAACCACTGATCTACGTCTTGATTCTATGAATTTAATTGTTACCTATATTTTATATAAATAAAATCATACAGTATGTGGTCCATTGTACATGTCTCCTTTTGCATAGCATAATGTTTTCAAGGTTTATCTACGTTATTGACTGCATCATCACTTCATTCCTTTTTAATACCAATTAATATTCCATTGCACGCACACAACTTTTTTTATCCATTTCATCTGTTTATAGACTTTTGGTTGTTATTAATAATAGCTATTCCATGAATTCTCATTTACAAGTTTTTGTGTGGGCATATATCTTCATTTCTCTGTATATACTTAGAAGGGAACTGCTTTGTCATATGTTGACTTTATGTTTTTGTTTTTAATTAAAGTTTATTGGGGTGACAATTGTTAGTAAAGTTACTTAGGTTTCAGGTGTACAACTCTGTAACACATTAAGAAACTGCCAGATTGTTTTCCTAAGGGGCTACATTTTATATTCCAACCACTATGTATAAGGATACCAATTTTTCACATTCCTGCCAACATTTATTATAATGATTATATCTATAGCTCTGGATACAGATATCAAGTACATAACTATCAAATGCAATAAAATATATATTGTATATTTTGCTATTATAGCTTGGTGTGAAATGTTTTTATTTTGTTATGTTTTAATATTTTTAATTGAATTTATTGCGGTGACATTGGTTAGTAAAATTTTATGTTTCAAGTGTACATTTCTATAATACATCATCTATATATTGCATTGTGTGCTCATCACCCAGAGCCAGTTCTCCTTCCATCAACTTATATTTGACCCCCTTCACCTGTCCTACTATTTCCCTTCCCCCTTTACCCTCTGGTAACCCCTAAACTGTTGTCTGTATCTATGAGTTTTTGAGTCTTTGTTTGCTTTCAGTTTTATATCCCAGATATGAGTGAAGTCATATGGTTCTTTACTGTTTCTGTATGAGTTATTTCACTTAGTATAATAATCTCAAGATCCATCCATGTTGTCGCAAATGGCACTATTTCATTTTTTTCTTATGGCAGAAGAGTATTCCATTGTATACATGTACTACATCTTCTTTATCCAATCATCTATCAAAGAACATTTTGGTTGTTTCCATGACTTGGCCACCATGAATGATGCTGCAATGAACATCAGAGCACATATATCCTTATGGACAAATGTTTTCAGATTTTTTAAGTAGATACCCAGGAGAGTGATTGCTGAGTCATATGGTAATTCTATTCTTAATGTTTAAAGGAAACTCCATACTATTTTCCATAGCTGCTGTACTAATTTACATTCCCATTACCAGTGTGAGGATTCCTTTTTCTCCACAGCCTCTCCAACACTTGTCATTGTATGTGTTGTTGATGATAGCCATTCTAAGAGGTGTGAGGTGATATCACATTGTGGTTTTGATTTCCATTTTCCTAATGTCTAGTTAAGTTGAGCATTTTTTTCATAAATCTGTTGGCCATTTGTATATCTTCTTGGGAGAAGTATCTGTTCAAGTCATCTGCCCATTTTTTAATTAGATTGTTTTTGTGTGTGTGTGTGGTTAAGTTGTACGAGTTCTTTATATATTTTGGACATTAGCCCCTTATTGGAGTTGTTGTTTGCAAATATCATCTCCCATTCAGTTGGTTGTCTATTTGTTTCTTTGATGATTTCTTTTGCTGTACAGAATCTTTTTAGTTTGATATAATCCCATTCATTTATTTTAGCTTTTGCTTCCCTTGCCTTTGAGGTCAAATTCATAAAATCCTCTTTGAGCCCAAGGTCCTTAAGTTTAATACTTATGCTTTATTCTATGTGGTTTATTGTTTCAGGTTGTATGTTTAGGTTTTTTGTTGTTGTTGTTTTGTTTTTGTAGCTGAGCTATCCTGCCACCTGTTGGCAGCTCAGCAGCAGCTCAACTTGGGCCAGGCATCTAACTACTGTTGCTCAGAGCTCAAACTCTTGAGCAAGCTCTTAACCAACTGAGCCACTTGGCCTGTCCCTATGTTTAGGTTTTTTAATCATTTTGAATTAATTTTGGTACATGCTCACAGATAACAATCTAGTTTCATTCTTTTGCATGTGGCTTTCCAATTTTCCCAGTACCATTTATTGAAGAGGCTTTCTTTTCTCCATTGTAAGTTTTCAGCTCCATGTTGGAAATTATCTGCCCATATATATGTGGGTTTATTTCAGGGTTTTCAATTCCATTCCAGTGGTCTGTGTGTCTGTTTTTCTGCTAATACCATGCTGTTTTTATTATTGTCATTTTGAAAAAAAAAATTTATTGGGGAATTGAGGGAGGGGAACAAACCGGGACCCTGCTGCTCAGAGCTGGCTTCTAAAGCAGACTCCTAACCAATGTGCCACTCAGCTGGCCCGGTTATTATAATTTTTTAGTGAAAGCAGAAGTCAGGGAGAATGATATCTCCAGCTTTGTTCTTTTTTTTTAGACTTGCTTTGGCTATTTTGGGTCCTTTGTGATTCTTTATACAACCTTATGATTTTTTTGTTCTATTTCTTTAAAAACTGCCATTGGGATTTTGATGGGGATTGTATTAAATCTATATATTGCTTTAAGTAATATGACCACTTTAACTATGTTGACTCTTCCAGCCCATGAACATGGAATATCTTTTCATTTCTTTATGTCTTCTTCAATTTCTTTAAAAAATGTCTTGTACTTTTCAGTGTATAGGTTCTTCGCATCCTTTGTTAACTTTACTGTGATGCAGTGAAAGCAGTAATAAGAGGGAAATTTATATCATTACAGGCTATCTCAAGAAACAAGAACAATCCCAAGTTAAAAAGCTAACATTACACCTTAAAGAACTAGAAAAAGAACAAATGAAACCCATAGTCAGCAGAAGGAAGGAAATAATAAAAATTAGAGCAGAACAAAATGAAATAGAGAACAAAAAGACAATAGAAAAAATTAAAACGAAGAGCTAGTTCTTTGAAAAGATTAATAATATTGAGAAACCCTTGGCTAGACTCACCAAGATAAAAAGAAAAAAAGATACAAATAAACAAAATAATAAATGAAAGAGGGAAAATTACCATGGTTACCACAGAAATACAAAGGATTTTTGAAGAATACTATGAGAGACTATATGCTACCAAATCAATAACCTAGAAGAAATGGACAAGTTCTTAGAAACATGTAGCCTTCCTAGACTGAATCACAAAGAACAGGAAAATCTAAATAGGCCGATCAACAGTAGGGAAACTGAATCAGTCATCCAAAACCTTCCCAAAAGCAAAAAACCAGGACCAGATTACTTCACTAGTGAATTCTACCAAACCTTCAAAGAGGATCTAACACCTGTCCTCCTCAAACTCTTCCAAACAATTAAAGAAAAGGCAATATATTCTAACTCATTTTATGAGGCCAACATTTCTCTGATAACACAACTTGTTAAGGATAACACAAAAATAGAAAATCACAGACCAATATCTCTGATGAATACAGGTGCAAAAATCCTAAAGAAAATTCTAGCAAATCAAATACAACAACGCATTAAAAAGATGACACATCATGACCAAGTGGGGTTCATCCCAGGGGCACGAGGATGGTTCTACATATGCAAATCAATCAATATGATACACCACATAAAAAATATAGGATACAAATCATATGATTATATCAATAGATGCAGAAAAAGCATTTGACAAGATACAACATCCATTTATGATTAAAACACCTAATAATATGGGTATAAAAGGAAAATACCTTAACATTATACAGGCCATATATGACAAACCCTCAGCTAATATTATAATTAATGGTGAAAAAAAATGAAGACTTTTGCTCTACATTCAGGAACAAAATAGGGTTGTCCCCATCATCACTGTTATTCAACATATTACTGGCGGTTCCAGCCAGAGCAATCAGGAAAAAGAAAGTAATAAAAGGCATCTGAATTGGGAATGAAGAGTTTAAATTGTCATTTTTTGCAGATGACAAGATGCTATATATAGAAAACCATAAATACTCCACCAAAAAGCTATTAGAAACAATAAATGAATACAGTAAATTTGCTGGCTTCAAAATCAACGTACAAAAATCCATTGCATTCCTATATACTAAAAATTAAATTTCAGAAAAGAAATGAAATAAATAATTCCCTTTGCAATTGCAACAAAAAGAAGAAAATACCTAGGAATAAACTTAACAAAGGACACGAGGGACCTATACATTGAAAACTGTAAGACATTTTTTTCAAGAAATTAAAGAAGACACAAAAAAATGGAAAGACATTGTGTGTGCATCCATTGGAAGAATTCACATAGTTAAAATGACCATATTGCACAAAGCAATATACAGATTTAATGCAAACCCCATAAAAATCCCAATGACATTAAAATAAAAGAGAACAAAAAATCATCAGGTTGGTATGGAATCACAAAAGCCCCCAAAAAGCCAAAGCTCTCTTAAGAAAAAAGAATAAGAAAGCTGGCGGTATCACACACCTTGACTTCAGTTTGTACTACAGAGCAACAATAATCAAAACAGCATGGTATTGGCAGAAAAACAGACACACAGACCAATAGAATAGAATTGAAAACCCACATAAATATGGGCAGATAATTGCTGACAAAGGATCCAAAAACATACAATGGAGAAAAAACCCTCTTCAATAAATGGTGCTGGAAAAATTTGAAAGCCATGTGCAAAAGAATGAAACTAGATTGCTCTCTGTCACTATATACCAAAATTAACTAAAAGTGGATCAAAGACCTAAACATAAGAATTGAAACAATAAACTGAATAGTAGAAAACATAGGTACTAAACTTATGGACCTTGTGTTCAAAGAGGATTTTATGAATTTGACCTCAAAGGCAAGGGAAGTAAAAGCTAAAATAAATGAATGGGACTATATCAAACTAAGAAGCTTCTGCACAGGAAAAGAAATCATCAACAAAACAAAGAGGCAATCAACCAAATGGGAGAAGATATTTGCAAACAACACCTCTGATAAGGGGCTAATATGGAAAATATATAAGGAATTCATACAACTCAACAACAAAAAGACAAACAATGCAATTAAAAAATGGACAGAAGACATGAACAGAAACTTCTCCAAAGAAGACATACAAATGGCCAACAGATATATGAAAAGATGCTTAACTTCACTAGCTATTAAGAAAATAGAAATCAAAACCACAATAAGGGGCTACTCATGTGGCTCAGTTGGTTAGAGCACGAGCTCTGAGTAATGGGGTCGCTGATTCGATTCCCACATGGGCCAATGAGCTGCGCCCGAGCTGAGCTGCTGCTGAGCTACCAATGGGTGGCCAGATGGCTCAGCTGGTGAGAGCACATGCTCCTTTTTTTTTTAACTGGTTTATTTATTTATTTTTTATTTTTAGTTTCAGGTGTACAGAACAATGCAATAGTTATCCTTTTTACCCTTCACACAGAAATAAACCCCCTCCCCATCTTCTGCCCTCCCACCCCCGATATCATATTTATCTATTACAAGTCCATTGACTCCATTCCCACACTCTACTCCACATCCCGTGTGTATATGCATATATAATTATAGTTGACATACAATATTATTCAACATCAGCTTCAGAAATACAGTGTGATGATTAGGCCTCTACATCGACTATGAAGTGATCTTCCTAACAAGATGTGAGTCCATCTGGCCCCCCAAAAAATATTTACAACATTATTGATTATATTCCCCAGACTGTCTTTTCTATCCATGAGGCCATATTGTTGTTACCAATTTGTATTGTCTTGTCTCTTCCCCTTCTCCTTCAACCACACCCCCTCTTAACTAGCAACCTCAGTTTTTCCTCTGTCTCTGAGACTATTTCTGTTTACATTACTCATTTATTCAGTTTTTTTAGATTCCACATATAAGTGAGATCATATGGTATTTATCTTTCTCTGACTGACTTATTTCACTTAGCATAATGTTCTCTAGTTCCATCCATATTGTTGCAAATGGTACTATTTCCTTCTTCTTTATAGTGGGGTAATACTCCATTGTGTAAATGTACCATACTTTCTTAATCCAGTCTTCTACCGATGGGCATTTTGATTGTTTCCAAGTCTTAGCTATTGTGAATAGTGCCACAATGAACACAGGGGTACTTATATTTTTTCAAATTAATGTCTTGGGTTTTTCTGGATAAATACCTAAGAGTGGAATTGCTGGGTCATAAGGTAGTTCCATTTCCAGTTTTTTGAGATACCTCCATACTGATTTCCATAGTGGCTGCACCAGTCTACAGTCCCACCAACAGTGCACCTGGGTTCCCTTTTCCCCATAACCTCACCAGCATTTGTTATTTGTTGACTTACTGATGATAGCCATTCTGACCGGGGTAAGGTGGTATCTCATTATGGTTTTTATTTGCATTTCCCTATGCTTAGTGAGGTTGAACATTTTTTCATATGCCTGTTGGCCATCTGTATGTCCTCTTTAGAGAAATGCTTCTTCATATCCCCTGCCCATTTTTTAATTGGGTTGTTTGTTTTTTTGGTGTTAATATAGAATTAATATAGTTAAAATGTCCATACTGCCTAAAGCAATATATAGATTCAATGCAATTCCTATCAAACTACCTAAGGCATTTTTCACAGAAATAGAAAATATAATCCTAAAATTTATATGCAACCTAAAAAGACCCCAAATAGTCATGATAATCCTGAGAAATAAGAACAAAGTCAGGGAGATCATGCTACCAGACATTAAAATGTACAACAAGTCTACAGTAATCAAAACAGTATGGTACTGGCATAAAAACAAGCGCATAGATCAATGGAACAGAATAGAGAGCCCAGAATTAAATCCAGGCATATACAGGCAGTTAGTCTATGACAATGGAAGCAAGAATTTACATTGGGGTAAAGATAGTCTATTTAATAAATGGTGCTGGGAAAATTCGACTGACACATGCAAAAAAATGAAACTGGACCACGTCCTTACACCATATACAAGAACAAATTCAAAATGGATTAAAGACTTAAATATAAGACCTGAAAACATAAAACTCCTAGAAGAAAATATAGGGTCTAAATTTGCAGATATTACCCTGAGCAATATTTTTACTGATACATCCTCAGGGGCAAGGGAAGTAAAAGGAAAAATTAACATATGGGACTACATCAAATTTAAACGTTTTTTCACAACAAAAGAAACCATCAATAAAACAAAAAGGAAGCTTGATGAATGGGAGAAGATATTTGTTAACATGATATCTGATAAGGGGTTAATATCCAAAATATATAAAACGCTCATGCAACTCAACACCAAAAATCAAACAACCCAATTAAAAAAGAGAGCACATGCTCTTAACAACAAGGTTGCTGGTTCAACTCATGCATGAGATGGTGGGCTGCGCCTACCCCTCCCAGCAACTATTGGGTTGTCGGAAAACTCATGACACAATTTTTGGAACAAAAAATATAGAAAAAATATGTCATTACTTTTCTGACAACCCAATGAATTGAAAGCAGCAACTGGACTTGGAGCTGAGCTGTACTCTCCACAACTAAGATTGAAGGATAACAACTTGACTTGGAGCTGATGGTTCCTGGAAAACCACAATGTTGCTTTCCCCAATTTCCCAACACTGTTTCCTTTCCCAATTCCCCAATAAAATCTTAAAAAAAAACAAAAACCCACAACAATGAAATAACACCTCACACCTGTTAGAATGGCTACCATCACTGAGACAAATAATAAGTGCTGGAGAGGCTGTGGAGAAAAAGGAACATTCGTACACTGTTGGTGGGAATGTAGATTAGCAGTGTGGAGGTTCCTCAAAAAATTAAGAAACACACACACACACACACACACACACACACATGCAATTTATTGATCTTTTGTTTTCAAAATCCTCAATAGGAAAAACAAAATAATTCAGGCCTTCAATAAATGAATGGTGACTATTGAGTTAGCCTATTGATGAATAAGACCCCAGCTGTCTAATTCCAAAACTACTTAAAAGGTTTCCACTGAAGGGGAGGGTTAAAAAAATAGGAAAAAAGAAATAGATGTTGAATGCCCCTAAGGAAAGGGGTTAATATGCTATGCCACACAATATGCCCTAGATAAACCCTGTTAGGCATGCTAGAAGAGGTATAGATAATAAATTACTTGGATAGGTTTAGAAAATGTAAAAAGAGAGAAGATCAATTCTTCTATTTCTGGGTAGAACCCCAAGGAGTTTTCAAATTCTTAGAGGAATATGTGTTATGTCTATTGAGAAAGGGTCTTAGACAAGATTCAGGCAGTTTACTATTGCCCAACATGGAAAATTAATAGCAGGATGGTACACACACTCAACTGTAGGGTATGGAAGAGGATAAGAGGAGAACCAGACCTAATGATGTGCTGCTTTATTTAATCCCTGCTCACCATCCAATTCCAGAATTTAGATGCAAGCCTGAGGAAATTGATTAAGATATTATTTCTACTGTTAAGAGAAGCTATACAAAAAGTTTAAAATAAAGCAAAAAGATGAGTGCATGCTTTTTCAATATCACACTTAATCAGTGCAACTCAAAATGAAGGTCTGTAATAAAATGAGACTATAAAACAATACAAATTCACATACTCATTAAGTCTTGTAAAAAAATAAAATGTCAGCCCAACTAAATAATGTATTTGTGGCATAGTTGAATTACATGCTGGCAAAAGCTTCTTATTTTGTTTGCAGACAGTAACAATCAGTTTGTGGACTATCAGGTTGATTCACATACCATGCTTCATGTAGAACTGTACTATAATAGATCGTTGTCTACTAAGTCTGCATAAAGATCACCTGCTGATTCTGTAGTGCCTATATCTTTGTCTTATTACCAGATTGCAAACTTATTTTCCACTGTGTCCCTGGAATTTGGAGCTGAAGGTACTCTAGAGAATAATTTAATAAACCAATGACTTTAAGAAATATACAATATAAACTAAGAATATCAATCTAAATGAGACTTGAGCAAAGAAGTGAATACATGGTATAAAACTCTTCCCTTAATTCATCAATGGCACCAAAATATCCCAGTGTTTAAAATGAGCCCGAAAAATAGTAAATGGGTAATCAGAAAGCATAGGTTATAGAACTGTGGTTTTCCTGTGTTCATTGTCAATGATGTCATCATCACCATTATCATTGAAACAATTATGAGCACTTTTTATCTACCAGGCACTCTGCTAAGTACATTTCATGTATTAAATCATTGATTGGATTATCGCCATTCCCTGAAGGAATAGGTACTATCATCATCAACCCTATTATGTAGATAAGAAGCCTTGAGAAATTAACTAAGTTGTGCAAGGCCTAACAAATAGATAATTGCAGAGCTAGACCTCAAAATTATGCTTGCTTTGATTCCAAAGGTGGCACTCTGAACAACTATTCTTACTACCTCACATGGACAAATAATTTCCTGTTTCTGTGCTAAAATAGCTTTCTCTAAAAAAAAAATCAAAGGGTGAACTTTTTCTAGATAATTTGTTTCTACTCTGATATTATTGAATCCCAAGTGTTTCCCTTTATAGATCAGGATCCAGCTTTGGGAATATAGTCTTGGGAAAAAAATATGTACTACATATACACTCTAGATGTTTAGCATTTTGAAAGTTTATATCTGAAGTTTTTTGGTAACACAAACTTATTGCTGAAAAGTGAGACAAAGCAGTCATGTTGTCTAATGTTGGATCACTTCAAGAGCAAGTGAAATTTAGACATCTATACAGAAAAATAAAGAATTATCCTGAGAACTTGTCTCTACTTTTTTTTTTCTCCTGTCCAAAAGACCAAAGAGGTGGTAATGCTGGCATAGATTAGGAGGATATATCTCAATCACTATCATTCACTTTTTGTGGCCATTCAATAAAGACGACTCATTAGCCAAGTAGGAAGGATAAAGCTTCCTTGAAAAGGTTTGCCCTGGTTAATAACATAAAAGCACTGTCTACCAGACTTACACTAAATAAATATTTATGCAAATGAAAGAGGGCAGAAGCTACATATATCTCTAGTAAAATAAATGATATTAATTAGCATATGTGCCACATTTATATTCTATCCAGAGTATTTTTACATCTTTTACTTCATTTGATTCTCATTGCCCTGTGCCACACCTTCTATGAATTCAACAGCCAAATATGATCACCCCATTATATAGCTGTGGAAACTGCAGCTCAGAAAGTTTACCTGATTCACTGAAGTCCATGCACCTAAAAGTGACAGAGCCAGAATTCAAAACCACCCTTTCAGAATGTAAAACACATGCTCTTTTCCCCCTGCTTCTAGTTTCTTTTGAAGTATCATAAGGCAGGCAGCCATCTCCACTCCAGCTACAACACCTCCCATGCTTATAAATGATTGTGCTTCAACCTTTCATTTGTAGGCTGATTGCACTAGGACTCACAATGCATCTTACTGTACAGATTGTATTATACAGCAATTAGTTCCCTAAGCTAGCTCACAAAAGTTAATTTCACCCACATATAGCTAAATTAAAGCATTTGAAAATGTAACCACCACTATGTCTGTAATTCAAATCTCAAAATATTTTATTTCTGCCAGTTACATGATATTTAACAATGTCTTGCCTTGTAGTATAGATATGATTAAATCTGAAAGCAGAAACCATGTTGTATCATACATTTTGTTCTTGATTACACCTATAACTGTGCTTTTCACATTAAAAAATATTCAATATTTGTTGAATTGATGAGTAGAGCCTATAGAACTGTTTTACTTACTTAGCTCAAAGGTACCATTCATTGTTCAGTAATTTTTGGAATTATACAGTGCTGGCCTTGAATCCCGGTCTTAGAACTTTTTGAGTGATAGCCAGCAAGTTAGTCAAGTTCTACTTTGCTGAATCTTGGTTTTCTTATATTTAAAAGTGGGAATAATATATGGAATAAATAAGATCCTTTAGTGAAAATTCTTAGCACAGTTCCTAGCACATTATAGGTTATTAATAAATATTAATTTCTCACTTATTTCCCCAAAACATAAACATAAGCTTATATATACTTATATTGTGTGTGTGTATCACATATAAACTTATTATACTTAACTAAATATACTGAATATTTTATGTGAAATGGTCTGCACAGTTCTACTTAGCGATGCCAGGCAGTTGTCTGTCCCTACTTTATAATACTTATTTTGTTCTCATAGCTTGTACTTGTGGAAGAGACCACTCCTTTAGCCTTCCACTCTGCTCTCTTTTTAAATATATAATCTTCAACAAAATAAGAGAATAAGAGAATAATAGCAACTACTACTTATTGAGTGACTACAATGTGTCAGCATAATGCCAGGTTCTTTATTTTATTATTTTTTTTAAGATTTTTTTTTATTGGGGAATTGGGGGGATGGGAACAGCGCTGGGGAATTGGGGTAAGGGGAACAGACAAGTTGCTGTCATTTTGTTCTTCAGTCTAGTTGTGGAGGACGTTGCTTCACTGGCCCAAGTTGTCACCATAATTGCGCTCTTCCCGGGAGAGGCAGATCAGTTGCTGGCTTCTGGACGACCGCTCACTGCGGCTGCTGGCTACACACGGTAGCCCATGGCAACCCACTGCCGCAGGGACTGCAGCCTATGCCGTCGCCGGCGACTCATGGCAGCCCAGCTCCAGGTTGAGCATCTTAGCTGTAGAGGGCAGTGTCACTGGCCCTCGTATGTGGGATCTGAACCGGGGCCCTCTGGCGTCCCAAGCCAGCTCTTAACCATCGTGCCACTCGGCCGGCCCAATGCCAGGTTCTTTATACGCATAATCTCACGTAACCTATGCTACAACTCTTAGAGATACCATTAACTCCATTTTATGGGAAAGGGAACTGATTATCAAAGCAATTTAGCAATATTCCTGATTGCAGAGAGTTTATGTGTGGCAGAATCTAGGTTTCACCTAAATTTCTTAGGTTGTAAAGCTTCACGTTCTTTCTACCACATCCACTGACATGTTTATAGGCAATAACCCTGAACCTTTATATGCTTAAATGAATAAAACATGATTAATTTACATTTCAAAACCAAAATCCATACTCATAGTTATCCATTTTTGACATTTTATACCAAGGAGTAGGGCATGAGCTGAGAGTTGAGGATAAGGATCCTTTAAGTAGAGATATATGGTAAGTTTCTGGAGACAGTGTCTTGGACTGATATAAAACAAAATCATAACAATGTTAGAAAATTTAAGAGAGTCTTTTGGTTTTCTATCCCTGATTTTAATTCCCAGGGACTACCCTAACATGGAAAAATATGTTGAAGATTTAAGGGTGAAATATAGGTTTCCAGGTTCAGATCAACAGAAAAAGAGGGGAAAAGGACTAGAGGAGACTTTCAACCTCCAACTTCTGAAAACAAAGAAGGAATGAGAGCTCCTGGAAGACAGTATTTAAGTACAAGTACTTTAGAATTATACAAGTTGAGTTTTAATATTTGGTTTGTCACTTTTAGTTGAATGGATTGGGGAATTATTTCATTCTTCCAAATCCAATTTTCTCATCTGTAAGATATAAAAAATAATAGCACCCACAACATTGGATTACTGTGAAAATTAAAGAAATAGTGAATATAAAAATTTAGACAGAACCTGGCACAGAATAAACACTCAACAAATTTTAGTCATGATGATGATGATGAGGATGATGATGGTGGTGGTTACTGTTGTTATTACTATCACCCTCTTACAATGGCATCGCAGGATTTGTGGAACCCATCCACATGTAAAAGACACAAATCTAACATATGCAATATTTAAGTGACGTTTTCAAATAAGAATTTCTTTGTTTACATTCTCTGAATACCCAGAAGGTTAGGAAAAGTACAAAGGCCACAAGGAGTAATGCTGGAATGGCACCCTAAATTTGTCCACATGTGTTTTATAAAGTTGATGATTACTTGACAGAGAATTCATGAGCTCACTCTAGGATTGACATCAAATTTTTTCAAGAAAAGAGGGCTCTAATTCTCAAAGTACTAAATATTCTACATACCCAAATATGTGGTGATAGGACAGGTGCAGCTTATTTGAGTGAAAGACACATTCACAGAAGATGATGTCAGATGAATTTCATCACTGCCAGTGTGCAGTAATTTACTTGCCTCTTACCTCAGATATAGACACTCTGACATCCTGCTCTCAATAGAATTTGGAATATGATCTTGTAATAAGTTCCATGAATTATGATGTAATCATCATTTTATTAATATGAGGTATGACATTTGAGGTTGCTTAATATGTAACACAAATAATAGACAAAGTCAGAGAAACAAGTCACTGAGAGGGCCTATAAATTCAAGCCACCCACTACCTCTTAAGTTTAATGAAATGGTCTGTCAGCCTTTCTCTAAAGAGATACATTTTAGAATGGGGGAGAAAAATAAGGAGAAGAAAGCTGTCTGATACAGACAACACATTGTTGCAAAATTACGCTTATTGTTTCCTCTCCATACACACAAACACTTCACACAGCTTTATGTAGTTCATGCCACAAAACATACCAAGCAAACAACTGACACATTAGTTGAGAGGCCTTCCATTTTACTTTGACAGTTCATGATAATGGAATTTAATTGTGGAAAAAGCAGAATAATTTCAGCTGAATGTCATTTGGTTCATTAAAACTGGGAATCAAGGATGTTTTTAACAAAGGTTTTGAAACTTCTTTTGAAATCAGGAAGCTGCTATGCACAGATAAGAGGAGCGGTTTGAGGATTCTCTATCAGAAATTTCAAGGTTTTTTCCATCTGCTTTTTCACATTAACTGGTAATTATCCAGAAAGGCACATAATAGTGCAGAAATACAGAAGCCAACAAAGGTTTTCCTAAGATATGTAAATTGTCAGTGATCAGTAAGGTGCAACAGAAAGGCTTTCTGCAGCACAATTATTTATGCCATTTCTGTTTGCGTTTAGGTTAACAGTAATGGCCTGCTACAGAGCAGCTCCTTATCACGGGCTCTGCACATTAGCTTCCATCAGTGACTACTAAGAAAATGTGGCAAAAATGTTGCTTAAAAGGCTGGTGTTGTCCCTTATTTACAAAATTGTATTATGAAAAACAATATTTTGCTGATCAGGTTGTCACATTAAACAATAAAATTTTTCCTTTAATATTCCAGCATGCCATAACTATTAGAGATTTTCTAGTTAATTTATACACAAATGAGTTGGATCATGTTATATGAATGTGGAACTTATTAGGACCTCATATATAATCAAACTGTGTATCTCTTGGGCAAACCATAAAGGTTTTTTTACTTCTTTGGTGTACACTCCAGTTTGGCTTTCCAGCTTCTCTCCTGGCCCATAAAGATTTCCCAGGGACCATAAAAAGGAATGTCTTAGCAAATCTGATTTATCCTCCATTCAATTTATATTTGCTCTGGTCTCTTAACAGTGCCAAAGGCTTGGTATTTCTTTCTTTTTTTTTTTTTTTTTGGTATACTGAAAGAGTTGAATAAATAATATCAATAGTATAAAAAATAAAATAGTTATAATATTATTACTTACAACTATCATATATTGAGAGTTACTAAAAGCCAAGACAGTAACTCATTCCATCTTTACAACAACACTGTGAAACGCTTATTATTCTCCCAAGTTTATAGATGAGGAAAGAAATTCAGAAAAGCTCATTAACTTGTTCAAGAATACACCTTGTAAACACCAAGATATAGTTTAGATTTTAGGTCTATTTTATTTCTGAGGTCATAACATCTCCATAAGTCCTTTATTTCCACTTCTGCCTAGTTCTCTACTTGACTATCACATTCACTTACTCTCTACTCACAACCTTAATTCTGTCTTATGTTTCTGTATCTCTCTTGAGTGAAATGATTCTATGGCCAGACTTCCATATAAAACCCCAAACTTGAGATGATCCTTGAAGTCTCTCCCTTTGAATCCTGTCCACATGGGTTGCCACACAGTATAACTCACTCCTGTTCATAGGGTACACATATTTATCAAAAATATATCTGATTCACAATATAAATTTATTTGATTTTATACTTTCTATTAGTAGAGCATTCACCAGACTGAACACTTCTGCACTGGTCTTCCTAAAAGGTAACCACTACTACACAAAAGTCTATCTTCAGTTGAAAAAAATTACATGATAGTTTTTCAATTTGCTCTGCCAGGACAGGATATTGCCACAAAAATTCATTTAATTCCATCTCTTCTCCCTTGTTTCCTCAAATATCACCATTTCTAAGGATATACCAATTGTCTCTAAGGAACAAAATGGAAGAATTAAGCCTCAGGATAAGATTTAATATTAATGTCATCTATATATCATCTTCAGTTTTTAAAGTTAGTTTTAATGACTTTCTTAGAATCCAAAGAGTTTAAGAAGCATACAAATAAAGCAAATTCACTTGATTTTGTAGATATAAAAAGATGAGACTTGTCAATACTTCCAATACTATTATGAATAAGAGTGGTGATAGTGGGCAGTCTTATCTTTTTCCTGATCCTAGAGAAAAAGCTTTTAACTTTTCTCCAATGAATAAGATGTTAGCTGTTAGTTTGTCACATATATGCTTTATTATGTTGAGATCTGTTCCTTCTATACCTAATTTGTTGAACATTTTTATCATGAAAGAATGTTATATTTTGCCAAATGCTTCTCTGCATCTATTGAGATGATATAATTTTAATATTCTATTAATTTGGTTTATCACATTTATTGATTTGCATATGCTGAGTCATCCTTGCATATGAGGGATGAATCCTGGGACTTATTTCAGGGATGATATTTTATTTAAAGAGCTCTTAATTTCAGTTTGCTAATACTTTGTTGAGAATTTTACTATGTTCATCAGGGATATTGGTGTATGGTTTTCTTTCCTAACAGTGACCCAATCTGGCTTTGGTATTGGGGCAATTCTGGCCTTGTAAAATAATTTTGAAAGTGTTCCATCCTCTTCATTTTTGAAGAAGATTTTGAGAAGAATTGACATTAAGTCTTCTTTAAATGGTTGATAGAATTCACTAGTGAAACTTTCTGGTCCTGGACTTTTTTTTGTATTGGGAGGTTGTTGATTATGGATTCAATCTCCTTTCTCATTATTGTTCTGTTCAGATTTTCTTTTTCTTCATGATTCAGTCTTGGTAAGTTGTATGTTTCTAGGAATTTATTCATTTCTTCTAAATCACTGAATTTGTTGACATACTTGTATTTCCCTAGTGACTCATTATCTCTGCTTCTATTTCTGATTTTATGTATTTGAATGTTTTCTTCTTTGTTGTTAGTGAATTTAGCTAAAGGTTTGCCAATTTGATCTTTCAAAAACACATCTCTTAGTTTCATGAATATTTTCCATTGTTTTTCTAGTCTCTTAGTTATTTCTGCTCTGTTCTTTGTTATTTTTTCCTTCTGCTAAACTTTGGGTTAGTTTTCTTTTCTTTTTTTTTCTAGTTCCTTGCAGTGTAAAGTTAGGTTGTCTATTTGAGATCTTTTTTTTTAATACACGTTTGTTGTTATAATCTTCCCTTAAGAACTGCTTTTGTAGAGTCTCATGTTTTCGTATGTTGTGTTTCTATTTTATTAGTTACAATATATTTTTAGTTTTGCTCTTGATGTCTTCCTTGACCCACTGGTTGTTCAGGAGTGTGTTGGCCATTCAGCAAAGCTTTCAGTAAAGTTATAGCCTAGTCATCCTGTCCATACAATCTTCAATTACTTGTTGACAACCTAGGACTTGAGAAAACAGCCCTTGACACAGAAAACAGTTTAGTAGTTACCAGAGGGTAAAGGAGAAATTGTAGAAGAGGGTAAAAGGGGTCCTTTACCTTACCAGAGGGTAAAGATGGAAGGAGAACTGACTCTGTGTTGTGAACACATACTGTAATATATAGATGATGTATTATAGAGCTGTACATTTGAAACCTATGTAGTTTTGTTGACCATTGTCACCCCAATAAATTTTAATTAAAAAAATGGCCCTTGAAATGTGGGTTTCCAATGTACCAACAGGCACTCATTTTAGTTGATAAATCTGTAGCAAATATTTTTTGATCAAGCCCTAGAATAGGAAAGCTGTGCACTAAGCTGAAAAGAAATTTATTATTGATAAGTTTGAATAAATATTTCTTAACTGCTTCACTAAATGGTGATCTATATTGTGAGAAGGGTGAAATTAATATGATAAACAGCATCTCTTAACTTATAAGGTATTACTTTCCTTGGAATCATTGTATGATGGAATCCACTCACATGAGTAACGCTGCTAATTCAGCAGCTCTTCTATACAATTTGATACAATTTTTTACTCTTTCTGTACATAGAAGTACCAGCTTCCAAGCAATGTCTACCAAATCATACTTAAAATATGTGGCAGTTTATGGTTTGTGGCATGAAAGCATAAGTGAATTTTCCCACTAATACATATTATAGAACACATTTATCTGAGCATGTATTATTTCCCCAGCATTCATATTACTTTAACTTATCTTAATATTATTCCAAATCATAACTAACCTAAAGAAAAATATTAAAGGTTGCATGAAAAAATGATCAGAGTAAAGCAAAGAGGATTTGGGAGCTTGTGGAAGCATGTAATGGAGTGTCAGTGGCTTGTATGACTAAGTAGAATTTCTAAGAGTTAATGCACTCTTAATAAAAGCATGAAAAATTACATGCAACATTTGTATTGTTCTTTATCATTATAATCAAAGAGAGTTAATGAATCACATGTCAGTTTGGGAAGAATACTGAATATTTCCTATTTCCACTTGCCCTGACAATACAACGATTGATATCCTCACCAATTAGTTTCTCAACCTATACATAAGGCCATTCCCATCTGAGATAGTTCAATCTTCTGTCTGTTGTGCCTCTTTTTCCATAATTTACAGCCACAAATCTCCCTCCTTTGATCTTCCACCTTGTTCTAACCATTTTAGAAACCTAGTCTTTTCTCCCCTTTAAATTTTTAAATAAAGTTATCCTGATCATTATCTTTTTTAGTCCAAATATCCCTAGTTTGTTCAACTAATTTTTTATACAATGAAGTTTCAAATCCTTACTCAATCTTAATTATTCTCCTCTAAATATGCTCCTACTTTCCCATCTTAATCTCCAAATCTGAAAATCATACACCAATTCATACCTGACCCATGTCCTAACAATCTTAGAGCAGAAAATTTTATGAAAATATAAACATATGGATTGATATCACAACTGTCTATTGCCCAGTGTTGAACATCATAGTGATGCACACAACTTATTACTATTAAATGGCCACTAACTATACTCAATACATTATGACAATGGATCCTAACTGGTGTTAAATAGCTCTTGAAATGTATTGCTTCTTTGCAGGTGACCATGGGTAAATTACAAAGAAAAATATGATAGAAGCTCATCCTCAAAGGAAATGGAATTTTATTAGAAGACCTCATTCCATAATGCTTGCAAACTTCCAGGTGATTACTGAAACTTGAGTGCTCAACAATGTACAAGATACCACCTGGTATTTACAAATATTTATTGTCCTACCTCTAAAGGCAATTATGGCCTATATGTAGGGTTTGGTATATGTCCAACTTTGCACAAGACAGTATCTGTTTATGTTAATTGTCTCAGCACAATTAATAGCATGTCTTTTTAACAAAGGTGCCCTAGTTTGGACAACAAATTATATAATCACCTTATTTATATGAAAGACAATATGGAGGAAACACACACCTCTCTGTAATAATGTGTGGTACTCTTATTGCAAAAGTCCCAAGGGGAGAATTTATCTCTCCTGATAAAATGACTAGTTGTTCACCAAATGCTGCCTTTCTGTAACTGGTCCAAAGATGAACTATATTTCACAGCTTCCCCTGAAGTTAGGTGCAATCATATCATTGAGCTCTTGGCAATAAAATATAAATGAAAGTAATGTATGCCACCTCCAGACCCAACAAATAAACACCTCTCACACAAATATCCCATGTTTTCTCTGTTTCCTCATTTGCTGTGTGAAAAGAGAGTATCCTTGGAATATAGAGGAAAGTGGAATCACAAGTTGGAAGGGTAATGGGTCCCTGAATGGCTGTGATGGGCACAGACTTTCACTCAACCCTCTTGAATCACATGAGCATATAATATGAAAATTGAACATTTATTTTATTAAGCCAATGAGATGGGTGTTGTTTGTTACCATAGTTAGCATACCATAATAAAGATAGATGGCATGAAAGTTAGCTCTTGATAAAAGTTTCTCTATTGTTGAACATCTTCCTATTCTAATGCTTTTAAGTTGGCTAAAACAAACAAACAAAAAACCCCAAAAACACTAATTGGGAAATGAATATGTTCCTAGAGCAACACTTCCATTCCATTCAAGTACATTAGAAGAAATATTAAAGTAAAGCCTCAGGCGGGCTGGCCGAGTGGCTCAGTTGGTTAAGAGCTCGCTCAAGAGTTTGAGCTCTGAGCAACAGCGGTTCGATGCCCAGCCCGAGCTGAGCAGCCGCTGAGCTGCCAACAGGTAGCAGGATGGCTCAGCTAAAAAAAAAAAAAAAGTAAAGCCTAAGGCAATGGGTTGCCATGGGCTACTGTATGTAGCTAGCAGGCAGCGTGAGCAGGCAGCGTGAGCAGCCAGCGGCCGCAGTGAGCAGCCGTCAAGAAGCCGGCGACTGATCTGCCTCTCCCGGGAAGAGCGCAATGATAATACCAACATGGGCCAGTGAAGCAATGTCCTCCACAACTAGACTGAAGAACAAAATGACAGCAACTTGTCTGTTCCCCTCCCCCCAATTCCCCAGCACTGTTCCCATCCCCCCAATTCCCCAATTAAAAAATGTAAAAACATAAAATAAAAAATAAAGTAAAGCCTTAGGGACTTATGAACTCTTTATAGGGTAGAGTATGACTATAATAACATAACAGGTCAATGACTTGTTCTACTAGCTGCAGAGAATACAAGAAGACCACTTCGATGACTCAGTTCACTTTCCTAAATCATTGGCTCTTCCTTCCCAGGGTTCTCCACATTTGTTTTTCTTTGAACTTATTGTTCTTAATTTGCATTTTGTGGAATTCGATGTAGTTTTCAAAGTTGTTTAATATCTCTTTAAAAAGAGTTAGGGAAGGAAGGAAAGAGGGAGAGACCTTTACATTTGCATTTGTTTATCTGTCCCACAATAGGTATTTTTATTGGTTTATCATTTGTTTAGACCCACCAGAAGCACTGGATTGTAATGAATAGGTTCTTGTTATGTTTTGCAGTTGTTTCTTCCAGGCAAATTCATAAAATAATTGTCAAGTTTTAACTCATTTAGAGATTTATGTATTTAAAATATAGGTATAACTTTGGCTGTTTTGATCAGTCTTTTCTGCAAACAGAAATGAAAATAGTGTAGATAGTGAATGGAAATAGTGTATATCCTCAAAGTTGAAGAGACACATGCAAATTATACATTATTTATTAATAGATACCAAATGGAAATATCTTTATGTTTCAACCCATTTTTACTTTAATCTCAAAATTCTCTCATTCCACTTCCTTGTCTCACTAATTTTGGTCTACAAATTATTATTGTATTTTCCCTTGATAACTGAATTATTCACAATAACCCAGTATCATTATTCTCAACATTAAGTTTGAGTAGGAATATTGAGATTATTAAGTAATTAGGTTGACTATTTCCTGAATCCAGATAGTAATATTCCTAACTAAATCACAGATATTCACTCCTGTTTATAATATTATTCCATACTACAAACAGATGAAGCTCAAATCTATATTAAGTAAGGTTTTGGTTTGTTTAGACACTAGTTAACCTGTCAACTACACTCCTAATCTACCCTAAAAACCCTTGAAGCTCAGCAATAGTCCAGACAAAAATGAATCAATACCCTCTCATTCTCTAGCTATGTCACCTGGTAGTTCTGCCAGTGTGCAAAACTGAGTCTGAATGAAGAACAATTTAGTGCATTTTTTAGCAAGTGTATGCTGTATGGCTGGAGAGAAATAAGACACAGTATATGACTGACATGTTAGTACCATACTGGTTTCAACTAGCATATATTACATTTCATCATATATTTTAATAGAAATCTATGTTGTCATGAGTTTTCTTAAAAAGCAAGTGAGATTTTACCTATTACTAGTCCTAATTAGGTAAAGAATGACTGAATCTCTAAGGGTAGCTCTTTCTCTTGCCATAAATGCCTGATTAAGTTAAAATTTTCATAAAAGCTTGAATAATGTTAGTGCAACTTGAAATGATAGAGAAAATTAATCAAAATGTCACTGTCTTGGATAGAATCTACTTTTGCAGTCAGAATTTCAGACTGTGTTTACCAGTATTTCTGAATTGCAATAAGCATAGATTTCAGGCTTTTTTTGCTTACTTGTGGGCCCTGTTTTATTTTCCTGGAACTAACATTTCTACATGCTCAAGTTGTTTAATGAGAGGAATGAGAGGCAAGTGACTATAATTTTTTATCTTTTCTGCTCCTAGATTATATACTTTTATTCTATTTGGTCATAAGTGTTCATCTTTACATTTAACAGGTAAATAAATGACAAAACTATTATCCACAGAGACAATTTATGGGAAACAATTACCATCTGGAGTGCCAATGATGCATAAGAATGAGGTGTCATTTAAAAATACTTAAAATTAGACTTAAACAAAACCTTTAAATATGAGTGTAGTTCAGAATGTCAAAGAACTTAGTTTACAGTGCTTTTTTTGTGTGGGGGGGTTATATTGTTCTGCATACAATCTTAGAGGGCCCTCCACTGGGTACCATTGGTAAATCTAAAATGTACTTATTCTTCTTTAAGAGGATTAATGAACAGCAGTGCTTATCATTTTAAAACCCACTACCAAGAACAACAAAGTGTGTGCTTCGGTTCAATAATCACTGAGTTGTGGTCTAAAATTTTTCATCTAATAATTGCATAAATGATTTTCACTAAAAAAGTAATCTTAAACCCCAACTCTTCATTCTGTATACATTATCACCTATCCTAATTAACTCCCCACTTATCTCTTCCATATTCATCCCTATGTCTCCTCTCTACCCCAATTACCTGTCTTTTTTTTTTTTTTTTTTTTTTTAGCTGAGCCATCCTGCTACCTGTTGGCAGCTCAGTTGCTCAGCTCGGGCTGGACTCGAACTGCTGTTGCTCAGAGCTCAAACTCTTGAGCGAGCTCTTAACCAACTGAGCCACTCAGCCGGCCCTGTCCTTTTTTTTTAAGTTGATAATTGAAAGTCAAAAATCCAAAATGCTCTGAAATTCCAACATCTAATACAGCAAAAGTATGGTTATTTATTTTGATAAAAAAATACCCAGTAGTAGGACCATTAAATCTTAACCTATCAACTATGGTAGTCAAAGTTACTCCCACTGAATTACTGAATATTAAAAGTATATCAGTGAAATGACAATAAACATAAAACATTCATTACTAACTCCCCTTTGGCCCCAAACACATATCCATATTTCCCGGCCTCAGAAAACCACACTTAGCTACAAATGACAACAAAGATACACTTTGTCAAGAATTGGAAAAACTAAGTGGTTTAAACCAAAAACAAAGTGGGTTACGTCATTGGCTTTTTTACTTTATGTTCAAAACCTAAAGGTGGACTTCCGGTAAGATGGTGGAATAGATGGACGCTGTGCCAACTGTCTCCCAGAATCACACCAAAATTACAAATAATTTATACAACATTCAACCTTGGAAATCCCCTGAACACTAGATGAACAGAACCTCTAAACAAAGGATTTAAAGAAGAGGCCATGGGGCCGGACAATTGGTGCATTGGTTAGGAGTTGGCTTGGGATGCCAGCTCTGAGTAGCAAGGTCCTGTTTCGGATCCCACATGAGGGCCAGTGAGGGCCCTCTACAGCTAAGATGGTGAACAACAGCTTGACCTGGAGCTGGGGTGCTGTGAGTTGCTGGCAACGGCGTAGGCTGCAGTGGGGCTGGTCGGCAGCAGGCATGAGCTTTTGTGGCTGCCGTGAGTCGCCATGAACAGCCATCCAATGGCTGGAGAGCAACTGCCTCACCTGGGAAGAGCGCAATGATAATACCAACATGGGCCAGTAAAGAGATGTCCTCTACAACTAGACTGAAGTACAAAAGGACAGCAACTTGTCTGTTCCCCTCCCCCAGTTCCCCAATAAAATATTTTAAAAATAAGAAGAGGCCACGTTGAGACTGGTAGGAGAGGCAGAGAGGCGTGAGGCAGGCTGACTCCAGGCCCACAGACAGAGGGTTAACCCCGGGAGGGACACCTCAGTTGTGGACAGGCTTTTCCTGTTTGGGGAGGGATCCTCTGGCTCCACACTGAGTTCACCAGCCCAGAGTTACTTTGCTGGGAAGAGGAGTTCCACGATAGCTGGCAGTAGAAATTAGTGAGGACTCTCTTTGCTCAACTCGGTGAGACAGAGGGTGGCTAGAGAGCCAGTCACCCTCCTATGGAGCTGGCACACAGATTCACTCACCGGTGAGCACTCACCTGGTCCCTGGTGGAGGGAGTGGCTGCATGATCAAGGGCCTAGGCGCCTGAGGGTAAGGACTGAACTGAGTGCCTTTGGCTCAGGACCTGGAGGTTTTGGGACTACTGTTTCCCCAGTGTGGAGCTTGCATACGAGTAGTGCATAAGAGGATGCCATTTTTCTAGGGTTGGGCCCTCCCACAGAGGCTCAGGCCTGGAACTGCATTGGTCTGGTGGAATCGGTGCAGGCTTGCATGTGTGCAAACACATGGTGCCTTGTGTCCCCACTGTCTGCACTGCTTGTGCTGTGTAGCCAGGGAACTGCCTGGTGGGTGCACTCCGGCTCTAACAGGCTGCTCATTGAGACACGGGTGCATGTGAGTGGCCTTGGATCCCTGCTCACCACACTATGTGCAGAGTTGTCAAGATGACACCTGGCAGTTAGGCTCTCTGCCTGATCTTCAGGCTGCTGACTGGGAGAGGCAGAAAATGGGAGTTTTCCTGGGAGTGTTGGGCCAGGAGCTGTGTACCTGTGTGATCTGGCCAGGGCATTTGTGGAACGTTTGTGTGGGCTGGTTGCCAGTGCCACAGTGCATGCTGCTCTGATTTGGTAGGGGTCACTGACCACACCCTGTGGTGCCCTGGGGGCATGCCTGCTTACCTAGAGTTGCATTGCCAGGGCACCCTGAGCTCCTGGCGCCTGGCCCCCAACTCCACAGGCCACAGAGCATTGCTGCAACAGCGGACAGCCCGCAACAACCTGTGAGGATTTTGGTGGTGAGCACGGCCCCAGAGCACCCGGCAACTAATTGTGGGAAGCTCTCTGCAAGCCTAAGATGGAGGCTGGCGCAGCATGTGTTGGGCCTTTCCCCCCAACACAGCTAGTGCTGAGTCACCCAGAGACTCTTTATTGCTGAGCAAGTGGTCTACAGATTATAGTTGGCAGAGAGCCTTTTTTTTCTCTTTTTTCTTTATTTCACCTTTCCCCCATCTTTCTCTTCTTTTATTATTCGTTTTTCTTCCCTTTCTCTTTCATCTTTTTGTTCCTTTTTCATCTTTTCTTTTATCTGTTTTCTTTTTGTAGTTTCTCAGGCTTGTTTATCTTGCCATTGCTTTGGTTACTGTTTTTTGTCTCTTTTATATATTTTTGTTTCTCCTGTCTGATCATTGTTTATTGTGTTTTTGTGGGGGTATATGTGTTTTGGGGTGTTTGTTGGATTGCCTTGCTTTGTTTTTTTTTCTGAAGTGGACATGACCTAGCACTAGTACAGGAGCTGAGAATACACTGAATTTGTAGAAACTACTGATCACAGCCTTTATGCACCTGTAACACCACCTCACCACCTACAGCTGCACTGCTGGGGCAATCAGGGTGCCAAGGTGATTGGCGCTACCCCCACAAACTGTGGAAAAAGGTCTTTTACAACAGAAGGTCATCCACAGAGCCCTGGGGTCATCTTGGTGGTATTCAGTGACAACAAATCTGCACCACAGCCACTCAGGAGCAGCTTTCATGAATTTGTGAACTTGAGGTAGACCCTGGCTGTAGTGCTCTTGGGATGCTATACAGGGGGTCACAGGGCAGGTATTGGTATAAGACGTGAATCTGCATTAATGTCTTAAAAACCGCCAATCATGTCTCATAACTTACTTGAACTCCATCCTGCCAAGCTAGTGCCACATCACAGAAGACACCCTCAACACCTGGTCAAATAGCCAGACACACACTCCTAAAGAGCCTCTTTCAATATTTGGGCCTTACCGGCATCTGATAGGTGGCAACAGGCCTAGGGGTCCTTTGGCCTTTTGCTAAACTGCTTCAAGAACAAGGCAGCCAACTTCAGTTCAAACAGAGGCCATCCCCACATGACCCTATATCCAGCAAGGGCAGTATCTCTGCATATAGCCTTGAGGCACCTATCATGTAGCTACAGGCCAGTAACAGACAGGGCTATAATGGCACTGAGTGGGCGTCACACCCAAGAGACACCAAAACCAACACACCCAGAGGCCAGTGTTAGAAAAAAACAGAGTACTGCCTGGTTGAACCTACAAGTGGCACTCTCAAAGTAAACTTGCCACAGGCACAAGAGCCCACAGTGGCCAAGCCTCCTCAAGGGGGTCAACCTCCACACAGCATGTCATATACTGTGAACAGAGCTAATTCTCACAGCTAATCAGTCTGATGGTCAATCCCACCCTCTGACAAGCCAAAAGCAGTTAAAGAGCAACTTCAACAAGGACACCTCTGGAACACATGGTATAGGAGAATAGGGAGACTGTGCAATCCAAATATAAAGGACACATAATACAAGACCACCCAGCAACGACTGAGAGATAGGTTATCTACCTAATACATTGAAGCAATCACAGAGTGACAGCCAAAATGAAGAAACAAAGAAACATGTCCTAAATAAAAGATCAGAAGAAACCTCAAGAAACGGAACTAAATGAAACAGAAGTATCCAACCTTTCAGAGATAGAGTTTAGAACACTGATGATAAGAATGTTTAAGGAACTTAGGGAGGACATAAAGAAGGATACAGAAATCATAAAAAACAACCAGTTAGAACTAAAGAATACAATAACTGAAATGAAGAACACACTTGAAGGAATCACCAGTAGATTAGATGAAGCAGAGGATCGGATCAGCGATTTAGAAGACAAAATAGCAGAAATCACCACATTGAAATAGCAAAAAGAAAAAAGAATAAAAAACATATGAAAATAGTTTAAGAGACCTGTGGGACAACATCAAGTCCAACAACATTCGCATCATAGGAATACCAGAAGGAACAGAGGAGAAAGGGATCGAGAATGTATATGAAGAAATAATGACTGAGAACTTCCCTTACCTTGGGGAAGGAAATCGAAATACAAGCCCAGGCAGTGCAGAGAGTTCCAAACAAGCTGAACCGAAACAGGTCCACACCAAGACACATCATAGTAAAAATTCCAAAGGTTAAAGACAAAGACAGGATCCTGAAAGCAGCAAGAGAAAGACAGCAGGCTACATACAAAGGAACACCCATAAGACTAACAGCTGACTTTTCCACACAAACTCTGTAGGCGAGAAGGGAGTAGCAGGAAATATTCAAAGTGACATAAAATAAAGGCCTACAACCAAGATTGCTCTCTCTACTCTGCATGGCTATCACTTAAAATTGAAGGAGAGATAAAGAGCTTCTCAGAAAAGAATAAACTTAAGGAATTCATTACCACCAAGCCAGCATTGCAGGAAATGCTAAAAGGGCTTTTTTAAACAGAAGAAAGGGGAAAACAAGCTAACCCAGGAAGATCAGAAATATAAATAACAAAATGGCAATAAATATGCACCTATCAATAATCACTTTAAATGTGAATGGATTAAATGCTCCAATCAAAAGAGCTAGAGTGGGTGACTGGATAAGAAAACAGGACCCATGCATATACTGTTTACAAGAGACTCATCTCAGATCAAAAGACACACACAGACTGAAAGTAAAGGGATGGAATAAGATATTTCATGCAACTGAAAATGAGAAAAAAGCAGGAGTAGAAATACTTATTTCAGACAAAATAGACTTTAAAATGAAGACTACAATAAAAGACAAAGAAGGACACTACATAACAATAAAAGGATCAATTCAACAAAAGGACATAACCCTAGTAAACCTCTATGCACCCAACATAGGAGCTCCTAAATACATAAAACAGATTTTGACAGACATAAAGACAGAGATCAACAGCAACACTATCGTAGTAGGGGATTTCAACACTCCGTTGTCACCAATGGACAGATCCTCCAGACAGAAAATCAACACCGAAACAGTGGACTTAAATGACACTTTAGACCAGCTGGATTTAATTGATATTTTTAGAGCATTTCACCCCAAAGCAACAGATTATACATTCTTCTCAAGTGCACATGGTACATTTTCCAAGATAGACCACATCTTAGGACACAAAACCAGTCTCAATAAATTTAAGAAGATAGAAATCATATCAAGCATCTTCTCTGACCACAATGCTATAAAACTAGAAATCAATTATAAAAAGAAACCTGGAAAGCACACAAACACATGGAGGCTGAATAACATGCTACTAAATAACGAGTGGGTCAAAACTGAGATTAAGGAAGAAATCAAAAGCTATCTCAAGACAAATGACAATGAAAACACAACAAATCAAAATCTATGGAATGCAGCGAAGGCAGTCCTAAGAGGAAAATTCATAGCATTGCAGGCCTATCTGAAGAAAGAAAAACAATCTCATATCAACAGACTATCTTTACACCTAAGGGAACTGGAGAAAGAACAGCAAAACAAGCCCAAAGGGAGTACAAGGAAGGGAATAGTAAAGACCAGAGCAGAAATAAATGAAATAGAAACCAAAAAACAATACAAAAGATCAGTGAAACCAAGAGCTGGTTTTTTGAAAAGATAAACAAAATCGGCAAACCCTTAGCCAGACTCACCAAGAAAAAGAGTGAGACAATCCAAATTAATAAAATCAGAAATGAAAGAGGGGAAGTGACAACACATCCCACAGAAATACAGGAAATTGTAGAGAAAATACTACGAGCAGCTATATGCCAACAAATTTGACAATCTGGAAGAAATGGAAAAATTTCTAGAAGCTTGCAGTCTACCAAGTATGAACCAAAAAGAAACAGAAACTCTGAACAGATTGATTACTACCAAAGAAATTGAGTCAGTAATCAACAAGCTTCCAACAAACAAAAGACCTGGACCAGATGGATTCATAGGAGAATTTTACGAAACATTCAAAAAAGAATTAATACCTATTGTCCTCAAACTATTCCAAAAAGTGCATACGGAAGGAAGGCTGCCAAGCACATTTTATGAGGCCACTATTACTCTGATCCCAAAGTCAGACAAAGATATTACAAAAAAAAAGGAAACTACAGGCCGATACCCCTAATGAACATAGATGCAAAAATCCTCAACAAAATACTAGCAAACCGAATTCATTGTCACATTAAAAAGATCATATACAACGATCAAGTGGGGTTCATTCCTGGTATGCAAGGTGGTTCAATATCCACAAATCAATTAACGTAATACATCACATTAACAAAATGAAAATTAAAAATCATATGATAATATCAATAGATGCAGAAAAAGCATTTCACAAAATCCTGCAACCATTTATGATAAAAACTCTTAGCAAAGTGGGAATAGTGGGATCATACCTGAACACAATAAAGGCCATATATGATAAGCCCACAGCAAACATCGTACTCAATGGGGAAAGGCTAAAAGCTTTCCCCTTAAAATCAGGAACAAGACAAGGCTGCACACTTTCACCACTTCTATTCAACATAGTTCTGGAAATTCTGGTTACAGCAATCACACAAGAAATTGAAATAAAAGGCAGCCAAATTGGAAAAGAGGAAGTAAAATTGTCATTGTATGCAGATGACATGATACTATATATATATAGAATCCCAAAGACTCCACCAAACAACTGTTAGAACTGATCAATGAATTTAGTAGGGTAGCAGGATACAAAATTAACATTGAGAAATCAGTTGCATTTGTATACACCAATAAAAAACTATGAGAAGAAGAAATCAAGAAATCAATCCCATTTACAATTGCTTCAAAAACAATAAAATACCTAAGAATAAATTTAACCAAAGAAGTAAAAGACCTGTACTCAGAAAAGTATAAGACGTTGAAGAGAGAAATCAAAGAATATACAAAGAAATGGAAATACATACCATGTTCATGGATAGGAAGAATTAATATAGTTAACATGTCAATACTACCTAAGGCAATATATAGATTCAATGTAATTCTTATCAAACTACCAAGAACATTTTTTTGCAGAAATAGAACAGATAACCCAAAAATTTATATGGAGCCATAAAAGACTCCGAATAGCCACAGTAATCTTGAGAAATAAGAACCAAGTTGGAGGTATTACGCTACCTGACATCAAATCATACTACTAGGCTACAGTAATCAAAACAGTATGGTACTGGCATAAAAACAGACACATAGATCTATGGACTAGAATAGTAGAGAGCCCAGAAATAAACCCATCCATATACGGTCATTTAATCTATGACATTGGAAGCAAGAATTTACATTGGAATAAAGATAGTCTATTTAATAAATGGTATTGGGAAAGTTGGACTGACATGTGCAAAAAAATGAAAATGGACCACCTACTTACACCATATACAACAAATTCAAAATGGATTAAAGACATAAATGTAAGACCTGAAACCATAAAACTCCTAGGAGAAAAAATTGGGAGTAAATTTGCAGACATCACCCTCAGTAGTAATTTTTACTGAGATATCCCCTCGGGCAAGGGAAATAAAAGAACAAATTAACATATGGGATTACATCAAACTTAAAATTTTTTTCACAGCAAAGGAAATCATCAATAATACAAAAAGCCTACTGAATGGGAGAAGGTATTTGCCAATGATATATCTGATAAGGGCTTATTATCCACAATTTATAAAACACTCATTCAACTCAACACCAAAAAAACAAATAACACAATTAAAAAATGGGCAGAGGATATGAAGAGGCATTTCTCTAAAAAGGACACACAGATGGCCAACAGGCATATGAAAAAATGTTCAACCTCACTATCATTAGGGAAATACAAATAAAAACCACAATGAGATACCACTTCACTCCGGTCAGAATGGCTATCATCAATAAATCAACAAACAACAAGTGCTGGCGAGGCTTTGGAGAAAAGGAAACCCTGGTGCACTGTTGGTGGGACTGCAGATTGGTGCAGCCATTATGGAAATCAGTATGGAGGTATCTCAAAAAACTGCAAATGGAACTACCGTATGACCCAGCAATTCTACTCTTGGGTATCTATCCAGAGAAACCCAAGATGCTAATTCAAAAAAGTATATGTACCCCTATGTTTATTGCGGTGCTATTCACAATAGCCAAGACTTGGAAACAACCGAAATTCCCATTGGTAGAGGACTGGATTAAGAAACTGGTACATTTATACAATGGAGTATTACTCTGCTATAAAGAAGAATGAAATCATACCATTGGGGCAATATGGATGGATTTAGAGACTATTATGTTAAGTGAAATAAGTCAGTCAGTGAAAGACAAATACCATATTATTTCACTTATATGTGGAATCTAAAAAACTGAATGAATGAGGAAAATAAATAGAAGTGGTCTCAGAGATATAGAGGAACAATTGATGGCTGTTAGTTGGGAGGGGGTGGGGATTAGGGAGAAGGGGAAGGGTTAGACAGCATAAATATGCAACTACAATATTGCCACAGGGACATGAAAGACAGTTCGAGGAATATAATTAATAATGCTGTAAATATTTTGTAGGGTGTCAGGTGGTCACATGTCTTGCATCATTGATGGGGAAGAGGCTTGATCACTGCACTGTACATCTGAAGTTGATGTTGTATAATATTGTATGTCAACTATAAGTGAATATATATAGTCATGAGACATGGAGTATAGTGTGGGAGTGGAGTCAAGGGATTTGTAATAGATATGTATGATATTGGGGGGAAGTGGGGCGGTGGATATTGGGGGAAGTGGTTGTCACTTCGAGGGGTAAAAAGTATAACTATTGCACTGTGTTGTATAGCTGAAAGTAATTCTAAAAAATGTGTATTTCATAATAAAAAATAATTATAAAAAATACCTATATTTTTGGGTTGGCCCAGCAGTGCATTGGTTAAGAGTTGGCTTGGGATACCAGCTCTGAGCATCAGGGCCCTGGTTTGAATCCCACATGAGAGACAGTGACGCTGCACTCTCTACAGCTTAGATGGTAAACAACAGCTTGACCTGGAGCTGGGCTGCTGTGAATCACCATGACTGCATAGGCTGCAGTGGGGCTGGCGTCCACTTTAAGAGGTGCTGTGAGCCACCGTGAGCAGCCAGCCAATGGCTAGCGAGTGACTGCCTCACCCGGGAAGAGGGCAATGATAATACCAAATTGGTATTATCAGTGAAGCGACATATTCCACAACAAGACTAACTGAAAATTAAATAACTACTGAACAACCAAGCGATCAAAGAAGTAATTAAAGGTAAGATAGAAAACTATTTTGATAAAAATGAAGATGAAATCACAACATAACAAAACCTAGAGAAATCATCAAAAGATTTTCCAAGAAGGAAGTTTACAGCTATAGACACATACATCAAAGAAAATTTAAAGATCTTAAATAACCAAACTTTACACCTCATGGAACTGGAAAATAAACAATGAACTAAATCCAAAGTCAACAGAAGGACAGAAATTAAAAAACAAATTAGAGCAGAAATAAACAAAACAGAGAACAAGAAACCCATAGAAAAGATTAGCAACACTGAGTTGCTTCTTTGTAAAGACAAACAAAATTGACAAAACTTTAAAGAGGGAAAAAAAAGAGGACCCGTATAACAAAATTATAAATGAAAGTGAAGATATTTCTACTGATACCACAAAAATCAGATAAGTGGGTATTATGAACAAGTATATGCCAACAAATTGGACAACCCAGAAGAAATGTATAAATTCTTAGAAATATACAAGTGACAAAAAAAATGAATCAGGAAGAAATAGAAAATCTGAGCATACCAGTAACTAGTAATTATATTGATCAGTAATAAAAAATCTAAACAAAAGCCTTATGCAAGATGGCTTTACTGGTAATTTTATCAAACATTTAAATAGTCCTTCTGAAACTCTCCAATCTTTCTCAAATTCTTCCTAAAAAATCAAAGAGGAGCGAACAATCCCACACATGATCTATGAGGCCAGCATTTCCCTGATATAAAAGCCAGAAAAGGACATAACAAGAAAACAGGCCAATATCCCTGATAAAAATAAATGCAAAAATTTTTGATAAAATACTAGCAAACTGAACTCAGCAGCACATTAAAAATATTATGTACCATGACTAAGTGTGATTTATCTTTGGAATGCAAGAATGATATAACATATGCAAATCAAAAAAGTGAACATTACATTAATAGAATGAAAGATAGAAATCATGATCACCTCAATGAAGCAGAAAAGGCATTTGACAAAATTAAACACCTGTTAGTAGTAAAAACTCTCAACAAATTGAGTATAGAAGGAACGTACCTCAATATAATTAAAGCCATATATGACAAGCTCATAGCTAACAACATACTCAACAATGAAAGACTGAAAGTTTTCCCTCTCAAAAAGGAGGCCAAGAGCACCCTCTCTCACCAGTTCCATTAAGAAACAGTATTGGACTTTGGAGAAATCTATTTTTTGACTCATATCCATAATGGACTTGCTGTAAGAAAGTGCCCAGCACAGAAAGGCTAAGAAAAAAAAACCCCGAAAAACAAAAAACTACTGGAAATACTAGCCAGAGAATTAATTCAAGACAAAGTAGTAAAAAGCATCAGAATTAGAAAGGAAGAAGTAAGATGGACTTTAGCTGCTGATGACATGGCTTTGTATATAAAAAACGCTTGCAAATCAAAACCAAAATGAGATACCTTCTCAAAGTTGTTTGAATAACTATTAACAAAAAGACAAGAAATAAGTATTGGTGAAGATGTTGAGAAAAGGGAACCCTTTGGCCCTGCTGACGGGTATGTATACTGGTGCAACGATTATGAAAAACATGTTGAGTTTCTTAAGAAAATTAAAAATAAAACCACCATATAATCCAGGAATTCCACTTCTGGTTATTTATCTGAAGAAAACAAAAGCACTAATAAGAAAAGGTATATATACTTCCACATTTATTGTAGCATTATTTACAATAGCTAAGATATGGAAACAACCTGTCTATTGATAGATGAATGGATAAAGAAAATTATTCAGCCATAAAAATAGTAAAATGTTGAGGGCATTATGTTAAGTGAAATAAGACAGAGACAAACACTGTATGATCTCACTTATATGTGTAATCTTAAAAAAGAAAAAATGAAAAAAACACAAGCTGATAGAGAGAGATAACAGATTGGTGGTTGCCAGAGACAAGGGTTGGTGGTGGGTCATATGAGTGAAGGGAGTCAAAAGTTACACACTTTCAGTTATAAAATAAGTAAGTCATGAGGACATAATGTACAGCATTGTGACTATAGTTAATAACACTGTATTGCATACTTGGAAGTTGCTAAGAGAGTAAAACTTAAAAGCTCTTATCATAAGAAAAAATTCTGTAAATGTTTATGATTACAGATGTTAAGTAGACTTGTGGCAACAATTTCATTATATTTATAAATACCTAATAATTATGTTACAGACCTTAAACTAATATAATGTTATATGTCAACGATATCGCAATAATTTTATTTTTTAAATTGGGGAATTGGGGGAGGGGAACAATGTTGGAGAATTGGGGGAGGGGACCAGCTAAGTTGTTGTTCTTCAATCTTAGTTGTGGAGGGCACCAGTCGCTATCTGGCTGCCTGTTGGCAGCTTGTGGCCTCTAAGTTCAAGGTGCTGTGTTCAATCTTAGTTGCTGGTGGGCGTAGCCACCATCCCATCCAGGAGTCGAACCGGCAGCCTTGTTAAGATCGTACACTCTATCCACTGAGCCATGTGAGTGGCAGCTCATATCAAGATGCCGAGGTCAGTCTTAGCTGCAGGTGGGCATAGCCACCATCCCATGCAGTTGATCCGGCAGCCTTGTTGCTGATTGCATGCTCTATCACTGAGCCATCCAGGTGGCAGCTTAGCTCAAGGTGCCGAATTCATTCTTAGTTGCAGGCGGGCGTAGCCCACCATTGAACAGGCAGTCTTGTAAGGAGCACGTGCTCTCACCAGCTGAGCTATCCTGCCACCTGTTGGCAGCTCAGCAGCAGCTTAGCTTGGGCGCAGCATCACTGGCCCATGTGTCAACTGAACCAGTAGCCCTGTTGCTCAGAGCTTGTGCTCTGAAGATAACTTTTAACCAACTGAGCCACTTGGCTGGCCCCAAATTTTTAACTAAAAAATAAAAATTACCACAGAAAGAAAAAAAAGAAAAGCCTAAAGCCCCCAACAAAAAACCGTTAGATCTAATCAATGAGTTCCTGAGAAAGAACAAAGCAGAAGGCATCACACTTTCTGATTTTACACATATTAAAAGCCATAGCAATCAAAACAGTATGGTACTGGCATAATAACAGACACAGAATATTAGAAAAGACTTGGGATCCCAGAACCAAACCCACGCATACACAATCAACTAATATTTGACAAGGTAACCAAGAGTACTCATCAATAAATGATGTGGGGGAAAGTGAATATTCACATGCAAAAGCATGACACTAGACCCCTACGTTAAAATACTCACAAAAAATTAACTTGGAATGGATTAAAGACTTAAATGTAAGACCAGAAACCATACAATTACTAGAAGAAAATATCCAAAAAACTTCTTGACATGGTTCTTTGAAATGAATTTTTGGATATGACAGTTAAAGCACAAGCAACAAAATCTGATAAACATGTGGGACTACATCAAACTAAAATGTTTCTGTATGGCAAAGAAACAATCACCAAAATGTAAAGTTAACCTACAGAATGGGAGAAATATATTTGCAATTCATATATTAAAAGCTCATAAACTCAATAAGGAAAGAAAATCCAATTTAAAAATAGGCAAAAGACCTGAATAAACACTTTTTCTTTCTTTTTTTAAGCAATACTAGAGACATTTATTTTTAGAAACATACTTCTGCCCTTTAAGTTGGCTTAGATTCTTTTTCTTTATATTTAGCTTGGCCAAAATCTTTTGAAAGCTCATCAATGAGTTCTGATTCACTCAGGGGCTTGAACTTCAGGCTCTGGCAATAGTAGTTTTCCATCCTTATCCATGGCTGCTTTTAATCTGTATTCCAATGGGACTGTTTTGTCATCCTTACCACACTTATTTAGTTTCTCTTCTTTGGCTTTTGCCTCATTCACTTTCTTAATGGAGCTGAGTCTAGCTCAGGTTCTGATTTCTGGCTGCCCATAGAAGCTGAAAGAGCCTCTATTCCTTGATCGTTCATTGTGTCTTCCTCCACCTTTTTATTTTCTCACGGGGTGGAACAGCACTTTTGATTATCCTGGCTGACTGAACTTTCAAAAGCTCTCCTGTAGATATCTTTCTCCGTTTCCTTTCCATCAGTGGTAGAACTGCGGGTGAAGTCAGATGATAAGGCCGCTATGGTATTATCGGGTGCCATGGGTTTTGAAGAGTCTGGAGGGGGCCCTGTGACCCCTTCTTTGTTGGCCACAAGTGCCCTGCATTTTGGGTTAGTCTGTGGTTTTGTTGATTTTTCTAATGTTGGCTGCTCACTTGATCTAGAAACTGCTTTTTCACTATGAGCATACTTGCTTCTTGTATCTGATGCATGTTTGAGTAGGATTTTTGGCTCTGTATGTTCCTTTCGCTTTACTTCTTGGGTTTTTTCTCATGAACCATAGATGGCTTACTTGACTGTGACTTCTTTTCAGGTTCTATTTTTTCAGACTTGGTTTCTGTGGTATTCATACTGGAAGACTTTCTGGGTGAAGCCGAGGAAGTGGATACCCATTCTGGCCAGATTAACCTTTCTGTATGTCTTGAATAAATAATTTTTCAAAGGAGATATTCAAATGGCCAACAGGTACATAAAAAGTTCATTAACTTCACTATTCATTAGGCAAATGCAAATGAAAACCACAAGGAAATATCACTCCCTGCATTTTGGAATGGCTATCATAAAAAAAAAACAGATAACAAATACTGGTGGTGGTGTAAAGGGAACACTTGTGCATTGTTGGTAGCATTGTAATTGGTACACCCACTATTTAAAACAGTATGGAGGTTTCTCGAAAAATTACAAATAGAACTATCATATGATCCAAAAATTCCACTTTTGAGTATATATCTGAAAGAATCAAAATCACTATGTCAATAACATATTTATACCCAATATTTATTGCAGCATTATTTCTAATAGTAAGACATGGGAACATTCTAATATTTGGACAGATATTTAGATAAAAATGTGAATATGTTATGTACCTATAACATAACCTTGCCCACCTACAGCTGCATCGCCGAGGCAATCGGGGTGCCAGTGTGACTGGCCCTATCCCCATAAACTGTGGAAAAGTTTTTTACAACAGGAGGTGGTCTGCAGAACCCTGGAGTCATCTTGGTGATGTTCAGTGACCACACCTGCACCATACTGGAAGACTTCCTAGAATAGCTACACTTACTTCAGACAAAATAGTTTAAAATGAACAGTAAAAGAAAAGACAAAGAAGGGCACTACATAATAATAAAGGAATCAATCCAACAAGTAAACCTAAACCTGGTAAACATCTATGCACCCAACATGGGAGCGCCTAAACATATAAAACAATTTATGACAGACACAAAGTCGGAGATCAACAGTAGCACTATTGTAATAGGGGATAGCAGGGGATTTCAACAACCCATTGTCACTAATGCACACATCCTCTAGACAGAAAATCAACAAGGAAATAGTGGCCTTAAATGACACTTTAGACCAGTTGGATTTAATTGATATTTTTAGAGCATTTCACCCCAAAGCAACAGAATTTACATTCTCCTCAAGTGCACATGGCACATTTTCCAAGATAGACCACATGTCAGACAACAAGATAAGTCACAATAAACTTAAAAAGACTGAAATCATACCAAGTTTCTTCTCTGACCACAATGCTATGAAATTAGAAATTAATTATAAGAAGAAATCAGAAAAGCACACAAATGGAGGCTGAATAACATGTTACTAAATAGCAACCAAGTCAATAATGAGATCAAGGAAGAAATCAAAAGATACCTCGAGATAAAGGAAAATGAAAACACAACCCAAAAATCTATGGGATGCAGCAAAAGCAGTCCTAAGAGAATGAAACCAAGAGCTGGATTTTTTAAAAGATAAAGAAAGTCAACAAACCTTTAGCCAGACTCACCAAGAAAAAGAGAGAGAGGACCCAAGTTAATACAATCAGAAATGAAAGAGGAGAAGTGACAACAGGTACCACAGAAATGCAGAAAATTTTAAGACAATAATACCAGCAACTATATTCCAACAAATTAGACAATCTGGAGCAAGTGGATAAATTTCTAGAAGCATACAATCTTCCAAGTCTGAACCAAGAAGAAACAGAAACTCTGAACAGACTGATTATTACCAAAGAAATTGAGTCAGTAATCAACAAGCTTCCAACAAACAAAAGTCCTGGACCAGATGGCTTCACAGGCGAATTTTACAAAACATTCAAAAAAGAATTAATACTTACTCTCCTCAAACTATTCCAAAAAGTACAGAAGAAGGGAAGGCTCCCAAGCACATTTTATGAGGCCACTATTACTCTGTTCCCAAAATCAGACAAAGATATTACAAAAAAAGAAAACTACAGGCCGATATCCCTAATGAACATAGATGCAAAAATCCTCAACAAAATAGTAGCAAACCGAATTCAGTGTCACATTAAAAAGATCATACACCACGATCAAGTGGGGTTCATTCCTGGTATGCAAGGTTGGTTCAATATCTGCAAATCAATTAATGTAATACATCACATTAACAAAATGAAAAATAAAAATCATATGATCATATCAATAGATGCAGAAAAAGCATTTGACAAAATCCAGCAAATATTCATGATAAAAACTCTTAGCAAAGTGGGAATAGAGAAATCATATCTCAACATAAAAAAGGCCATATGTGATAAGCCCACAGCAAACATCATACTCAATTGGGAAAGGCTAAAAGCATTCCCCTTAAAATCAGGAACAAGAAAAGGCTGCCCACTTTCACCACTTCTATTCAAAATAGTTCTGGAAGTTTTGGCCACAGCAATCAGACAAGAAAATGAAACAAAAGGCATCCAAATTGGAAAGGAGGAGGTAAAATTGTGATTATATGCAGATGACATGATACTATATATAGAGATTCCCAAAGACTCCACCAAAAAATGTTAGAACTGATAAATGAATTTAGGTAAGTAGCAGGATACAATATTAATATTCAAAAATCAGTTACAAGCGCCGGCCGAGTGGCACAGTTGTTTAAGAGTGCAAGCTCTGAGCAACAGTTTCACTGATTCAATTCCCACATAGGCCAGTGAGCTGTGCCTGAGCTGAGTTGGTGCTGAGCTGCTGACAGGTAGCAGGGTGGCTCAGCTGGTGAAAGCACGTGCTCCTAACAACAAGGTAGCCTGATTGACTCCAACATTGGATGGTGGGCTACACCCACTCGCAACTAAGATTGAAGACGACACCTTGAGCTGAGCTGCCTAGAGATGCCAACGGGTGGCCAGGTAGCTCAGTGTTTAGAACGTGTGCTCTTAGCAACAAGTTTTCTGGTTCAACTCCCACTTCTGGTGGTTGGCTACGCCTACCCACAACTAAGATTGAACATGGCACCTTGAGCTGGGCAGCCGCGAGCTGCCGATAGGCAGCCAGATGGTGAGTGAACTTGGAGCTGAGCTAGCTGTGCCCTCCACAACTAAGACTGAAGGACAACAACTTGGCTGTTCCCCTAATCCTATTTCCCAACACTGTTCCCCTTCCCCAATTCCCCCAAAAAATCTTAACAAAAAGAAATCAGTTGCATTTGTATACACCAATAATAAACTATCAGAAGAAGAAATCAGGAAATCAATCCCATTTACAGTTGCTTCAAAAACAATAAAATACTTAGGAAAAAATATAACATAAAAAGGAAAAGAACTTTACTGAGAAAATTATAAGATACTGAAGAGAGAAATCAAGATACAAATAAATGGAAATACATACCATGTTCATGGATGGGAAGAATTAATACAGTTAAAATATTAATACTACCTAAGGCAATATATAGATTCAATGCAATTCCTATCAAACTACCAAGGACATTTTTCTCAGAAATAGAACGTATAATCCTAAAATTTATATGGAACCATAAAAGACCCCAAATAGCCACGGCAACCTTGAGGAATAAGAACAAAGTGGGAGGTATCACACTACTCAACATCAAATCAACTACAAGGCTATAGTAATAAAAACAGTATGGTACTGGCATAAAAACAGACACATAATTCAATGGAACACAATCGAGAGCCCAGAAATAAATTCATTCATATATGGCAATTAATCTATGACAATGAAGGCAAGAATTTACATTGCGGTAAAAATAGTGTACTTAATAAATGGTGTTGGGAAAATTAGACTGAAACATGCAGAAAAATGAAAATGGACCACCTACTTATACCATATACGAGTACAAATTCAAAATGGATTAAAGACTTAAATGTAAGATCTGAAACCATAAAACTAGAAGAAAACATAGGGAGTAAACTTGCAGACATTACCCTGAGTAATATTTTTACTGAGATATCCCCTCAGGCAAGGGAATTAAAGGAAAAAATAAACATATGGGATTACATCAAACTTAAAAGTTTTTTCACAGCAAAGGAAACCATCAATAAAACAAAAAGGAAGCCTACTGAATGGGAGAAGATATTTGCCAATTATATATCTGATAAGGGATTAATATCCAAAATTTACAATTCACTCATTGACCTCAACACCAAAAAAACAAACAACCCAATTAAACAAGGGCAGAGGATATGAAAAGACATTTCTCTAAAGAGGACATACAGATGGCCAACAGGCATACGAAAAAATGTTCAACTTCACTCATCATTAGAGAGATGCAAATAGAAACCACAATGAAATACCACCTCACTCTACTCAGAATGGCTGTCATCAATAGATCAACAAACAACAAGTGCTAGCGAGGTTGTGGAGAAAAGGGAACTCTTGTGCACTGTTGGTGGGACTGCAGATTGGTGCAGTCATTATGGAAATCAGTATGGAGGTATCTCAAAAAACTGGAAATGGAACTACTTTATGACCCAGCAATTCTACTCTTGGGTATCTATCCTGAGAAACCCGAGATGCTGATTCAAAAAAATATATGTACCCCTATGTTCATTGCAGCGCTATTTACAATTGCCAAGTCTTGGAAACAACTGAAATGCTCATCAGCAGATGACTGGATAAGAAACTCTGGTACATTTATACAATGGAGTATTACTCAACTATAAAGAAGAATGAAATCTTACCATTTGCAACAGTATGGATGGACCTAGAGAACATTATGTTAAGTGAAATAAGTCAGTCGGAGAAAGAGGAATACCATATGATCTCACTTATACATGGAATCTAAAGAACTGAATAAGTGAGCTAAGTACACAGAAATAGTCTCAGTGGTATAGTAGAAAAACTGATGGTTGCTAGATGAGGGGGGTGGAGATGAGGGAGAAGGGGAAGGGATTAGACAGCATAAATTGGTAACTACAATATTGTCACAGGGATATGAAAGACAGTTCAGGGAATATAATTAATAATGTTGTAAATATTTTGTAGGATGTCAGATGGTCACCTGTCTTGTTAGGGAGACCACTTCAGGGATGGTGTAGAGACTTGACCACTGCACATCACCTGAAGCTGACAGTGAATAATATTATATGTCAATTATAATTTAATATATTTACATAGTCTCGGGATGTGGAGTATAATGTGGGGAGTGGAGTCAATGGAATTGTAATAGATATGTATGATATCGGGGGGCAGTGGGGCAGTGGATTGGGGAAGGAGGATTGTCACTTTGTGAGGGGTAAAAAGTATAATTGTTGCATTGTTTTCGTAGTTGTTATAAAGCTCTAGAAACCAATAGTGTTTATAAACCACTATGTTATAAAGCTCCCCATCCATGTCTTGTATTTATTATTGCCATGTCCCCAATTAAGAGCAACATTATCTCAAGACTGAATAAATGTAAAAAGCCTCCTATATAATTTCTCAACCTCTCTGGTTTATATTCTCCAATACACTCTTTCAAAACAGACAGAGGGATCTTTTTAAAAGCAATTGTGATAATATAATTCTCTAGTTGAAATTTGTTCAATTACCACTGTTTTATACAACAAAACATAAAACTGCTTGATAGTCTACAATGCTCTGTAACATGTCCAAACTTACACATTGATGGCACCACTTGTAGTTGTAGGAACGTTCTACCATGTTTCTTGCCTCTACCTTTACACATGCAGCTTCTTCTGCCTAAAACAACTTTCCTCACCTAAATGCCTATTTTCTATTGTCTTTCAAAATTCAATTCATCACTTGAAGCTGAAGCTGAATAATACTGAATATCAACTATAATTTAATATGTCACAGGATGTGGAGTACAGCATAAGGAATAGAGTCAATGGAATTGTAACAGCTACATACTATGTCAGAGGGGTAGTAGATTGAGGTAGAGGGGATACAACTTTGTGAGGGGTGTAAATGTCTAATATTACATTGTTTTGTACACCTGAAACTAATAAAAAATTCAATTTATTCTTCCTTTTCTCTAATGATCTGACAGTTACGTTTTTCATGTGATGTGCTTTTGTGCTATAGTATAATAATTTATCATTATATCTAATCCCTCTACAATATTCTGAGGTACTTGAGAACAAGATAATCCTGGATCAAGCCTATAGCAGATACTAAGTAATTTAGTTGGATGAAGAAACGAAAGAAAATAATGAGCAAAAAAGATATCATCTGGAATAAGAGAAATAAAACTAAAGACTGCACTTTTTCAATGGTATGGAGTTTCCCCAACACGGCAAAAATGAACACATACAAGTCTGAATCAATGACAGTGTTCAAAGAGTCTGTACCACTTACTACTAGCTTTATGATCATGGGAAAGTCTGTAAGTGTCCACATTCTAAAGTAGAAACAATTACATTTTGAAGATGGGGTGAGCAGTTCAGCTTAAGTTGCAGTATCAGGGGCTAGTATTAATCATGGAATGGAGCAGAGAGAGGTTGGTTCTGGGCAATGTATCTGGACAAAGGTTTCCTAGAGTATGGGTTCTGATTAATAGCAGCCACAGAAAGATTAAGATTATTTGAAACATCAAGGACAGGAGACAACTGGTGAATAACAAGATAATCAAAAGCAATACATCAGAAAAGCAGTCAAGCAAAAATGATCAAGTCAGTTCAGATGGTGTAGTTTGAAGTGATTTATACTTATTAAATAAAGGATTCTTTTACAGGGCATTTTATGGGGACCTTCAAAAGGCTGTGAGATAGAAGATATCTATTAAAGTTACTAAGTTTGTGCATCATCCTTAGATTTGTTTTATAAACCATGGTAAATATTAGGCAGTGGTGAATTATCAAACTGGTTTCTCCTACACATTACCCTGTAAGTTGAAAGGCCTCCTATTAGTAATTAGTGTTTTCCTTCAACAGAAATGCTTTAAAAAAATTAGCAGTGTGCCAAATGTATTTGCTAAACTTTGAGATCAATTGGGAGCTGCCAACCTCTGTTTTTCCTTGTGACAATTGCATTTATGCATAATATCCTGTACAAAAAGGATATGCATGACTTAATTGTGCTGGAGATCTATGTAGTCTTTGAGTAGATATTGCCTAAACAGAGCAGAGACATCATTTATCTCTTTATTTACCCACAAATTGCTCAAAACCATGGGACCCTATGTTTTTCCTTAGCTCATTACCTAAAATTTTAAAGATTAAAAAATCATGTACAAGAACGTATTTCAAAACATAGAATTGTCCAGGTGAGTACATGAGTAGCCAATTTCTCTTGAGGCAGTAACTTAAGTAATAGGGGGTACTGATTGAACTCTGATCTTTATTATCTCTGTAGGAAAACCCACCACTGGAGAGTGCTTTTAGGCTAAAGGAATAGGTTGCTGAGTTAAAGAATTCATTGCTAGCCACTGTGCTAACAGCTGGAAGTATTAGTGCTCTTGTTAGCTGTCACACAATTAGCAGTTGCTGGAAACACATGAGGCAAGAATCGCTGAGCTACAGAATGTGCCTAAGAAACTTGCAAAACAGAAATTTAAGGATTAAAAAAAATTGAAAGGTTAGAACAGAATGTCCAAGTACTATGGGACAACTACTAAAGGTATGCTATACAGATAATGGGGATACATAAAGTGTAAAAAAAAAGTATTAGAAGCAATAATGACTGAAAATTACTAGAAACTGATGTTAAACACCAAATCATATTTATAGATTACTTCAATTAGCAATGGCAGATTGCAAATTCTACTCAAGTTTACATGAAACATTTAACAAGATAGATCACTTTCCAGGTCATAAAAACATCTTAACACATTTAAAATAATATAAATCATACAAAGTCTGCTCTCAAACCTCAATGGAATTAAGCTGAAAATCAATAACCTAAAGTTAGCTGGGAAATCCCTCAATACCTGCATATTAAACAACACATTCATAAATAATATACGTATCACAGAAGATATCCCAATAAAATTTAAAAACTTATTTTGAACTAAAATAAAATAAAAAATTATAAAAATTTATAGTATGCAGCAAAAGCAGTGCTTAGATGTAAATGCATAGCATTATTTAGTGCCAAGTGGGTACTAGACTTATCAGGGAATAACTTCAAAAATTATATAAATGTCTAACCACTATGCTGCACATCTAAAACTAATATAAAATAATATTGGGGACTTCCGGTAAGATGTGCTGACTACCTCCCAGGATCACAACAAAATTACAAATAATTTATAAGATATTCAACCTCAGAAGTTCCCTGGACCCTAGATGAACAGAACCTCTAAACAAAGGACTTAAAGAGGAGGCCACATCAAGTCCGGTAGGAGGGGTGGAGACGAGAGAGGGCAAACCCCGTGAGGGTCACCTCAGCGGTGGGGAGGCTTCTCCAGTTGGGGGCGAGACCCTCCGGCCCCACACCGAGCTCACCACCCCAGAGTTACGTTGCCAGGAAGAGGAATTCTATGATAGTTGGAAGGAGAAAATAGTGAGGACTCTCTTTGCTAGGCTCGGTGAGGCTGGGGGCGGCTGGAGAAACAGTGGAGCCGGCAAACCGACTCGCTCGCTGGTGAGCACTCACCTGCTTCCTGGTGGAGGGAGTAGCTTTGTGAGCGGGGCCCAGGAGCCTCTGGGAGGACTGAACTGAGTGCCTTTGGCACAGGAGCTGGAAGTTTTTGGAATCATCTTTCCTCTGGTGTGGAGGTTGCAAATTAGTAATACACAGGAGGCAGCCATTTTTTCAGGGCTGGGCCCTCCCACAGAGGCTCAGGTCCGGGACTTCATTGGTCAGCTGGAATTGGCACACGAGTATGTGAGTGCGTGTGTGCGTGCATGCGCATGCGGCCTTGGATCCCCGCCCTCCATACTGTTTCTGCTGCGTAGCCAGGGAAACGCCGGGCAAGCACACTCCGACTACAACAGACCCGGAAGTGCGCGACTCGCCTTAGGTCCCTGATTTCTGCACTGCACATGCAGAGTTCTCTTGGTGGCAATTGGCAGTTGGGCTGCTCAGCTTGACCTTTAAGCAGCTGATTGGGACAGGCTGAGACAGGGAGTTTTCATGGGAGTGTAGGACTGCGAGTTGTGCACCTGCGTGATTCAGCCAGGGCTTTCCAGGTGAGTTTGTGTGGGTTGGCTGCTGATGCAGGAGTGCATGCTGCTCTGACTTGGTGGGGGCCACTGACCACACCCTGTGGTGCCTTGGGGGCCTGCCCCGCCCACCTAGAGCTGTTTTGCCAGGGGAACCCTGAGTCCCTGATCCCTAGCTCCTACCTCTACAGGCCACAGAGGGGTTTTTTTTTTGCACCAGCAGACAGCCCGCAACAACTTGTGAGGATTTTTGGTGGTGAGCACGGTTCCAGAGCACACAGCAACTAATTGTGGGAAGCTTACTTCAAGTCTAGAGGGAGGTCGGCGCATGACGTACTGAGCCCTTCTCCCCAAGAGCTGGTGCTGAGTCACTCAGAATCTCTCTATTGCTGAGCAAGTGGTCTGCAGATTACAGCAGGCAGAGAGCCCTTCCTTTTCTTTTTCCTTTTTCTTTCTAGGTGATCTAATATATCGAAGCAATCAGAGTGACAGCCAGAATGAAGAAACAAAGAAACATGTCCCAAGTAAAAGATCAGAAGAAACCTCAAGAAATGCAACTAAATGAAACAGAGGTATCCAACCTTTCAGAGA
>NW_017731759.1:275268-276469 GCF_001890085.2 Hipposideros armiger | reverse complement strand
TTTCAGGAACTTAAGGAGGACATAAAGAAGGATACAGAAATCATAAAAAACAACCAGGTAAAACTGAAGAATACAATAACTGAAATGAAAAACACACTCGAAGGAATCACCAGGAGATTAGATGAAGCAGAGGATCGGATCAGTGATTTAGAAGACAAAATAGCAGAAATCACCCACTTGGAACAACAAAAAGAAAAAAAAACAATGAAAATAATTTAAGAGATCTGTGGGACAACATTAAGCGCAACAACATCTGCATCATAGGAATACCAGAACGAGAAGAGAAGAAGCATGGGATCGAGAATGTATATGAAGAAATAATGACAGAGAACTTCCCTACCCTGGTGAAAGAAATTGACATACAAGCCCAGGAAGCGCAGAGAGTTCCAAACAAGCTGAACTCAAACAGGTCCACACCAAGACACATCATAGTAAAAATGACAAAGGTTAAAGACAAAGACAGGATCCTAAAAGCAGCAAAAGAAAGACAGCAGGTTACATACAAAGTAACTCACATAAGACGAACAACTGACTTTTACACACAAAATCTGCAGGTGAGAAGGGAGTGGCAGGAAATATTCAAAGTGACGCAAAATAAAGGCCTACAACCAAGATTGCTCTACCCAGCATGGCTATAACTTAAAATTGAAGGAGAGATAAAGAGCTTCTCAGAAAAGAATAAACTTAAGGAATTCCTTACCACTGAGCCAGCATTGCAGGAAATGAAAAGGGCTTTTTAAACAGAAAAAAGGAAAAAAACAACCTAACACAGGAAGATCAGAAATACAAATAACAAAATGGCAATAAATGTGCACCTATCAGTAATCACTTTACATGTGAATGGATTAAATGCTCCAATCAAAAGAGGTAGAGTGGCTGAGTGGATAAGAAAACAGCACCCATGCATATGCTGTCTACAACAGACTCATCTCAGATCAAAAGACACACACAGACTGAAAGTAAAGGGATGGAATAAGATATTTCATGCAACTGGAAATGAGAAAAAAGCAGGAGTGGCAATACTTATTTCAGACAAAATAGACTTTAAAATGAAGACTACAATAAAAGACAAAGAAGGACACTACATAATAACAAAAGGATCAATTCAACAAGAGGATATAACCCTAGTAAACATCTATGCACCCAACATAGGAGCTCCTAAATATATAAAACAGATTTTGACAGACATAAAGACAGAGAT
>NW_017731759.1:269337-271143 GCF_001890085.2 Hipposideros armiger | reverse complement strand
AAGGGAACTGGAGAAAGAACAGCAAAACAAGCCCAAAGGGAGTACAAGGAAGGAAATAATAAAGACCAGAGCAGAAATAAATGAAATAGAGTCCAACAACAAAAAAACAATACAAAAGATCAGTGAAACCAAGAGCTGGTTTTTTGAAAAGATAAACAAAATCGACAAACCCTTAGCCAGACTCACCAAGAAAAAGAGTTAGACGACCCAAATTAATACAATCAGAAATGAAAGAGGGGAAGTGAAGAAGATGCCACACAAATACAGGAAATTGTAGAGAAAATACTACGAGCAGCTATATGCCAACAAATTTGACAATCTGGAAGAAATGGACACATTTCTAGAAGCTTGCAATCTACCAAGTCTGAAACAAAAAGAAACAGAAACTCTGAACAGACTGATTACTACCAAGGAAATTGAGTCAGTAGTCAACAAGCTTCCAACAAACAAAAGTCCTGGACCAGATGGCTTCACAGGCGAATTTTACAAAACATTCAAAAAACAATTAATACCTATTCTCCTCAAACTATTCCAAAAAATACAGAAGGAGGGAAGGCTGCCAAGCCCATTTTATGAGGCCACTATTACTCTGATCCCAAAGTCAGACAAAGATATTACAAAAACAGAAAACTACAGGCCGATATCCCTAATGAACATAAATGCAAAAATCCTCAACAAAATACTAGCAAACCGAATTCAGTGTCACATTAAAAAGATCATACACCATGATCCAGTGGGGTTCATTCCTGGTATGCAAGGTTGGTTCAATATCCACAAATCAATTAATGTAATATATCACATTAACAAAATGAAAAATAAAACTCATATGATCATATCAATAGATGCAGAAAAAGCATTTCACAAAATCCAGCAACTATTTATGATAAAAACTCTTAGCAAAGTGGGAATAGTGGGATCACATCTCAACATAATAAAGGCCATATATGATAAGCCCACAGCAAACATCGTACTCAATGGGGAAAGGCTAAAAGATTTACCCTTAAAATCAGGAACAAGACAAGGCTGCACACTTTCACCACTTCTATTCAACATAGTTCTGGATACAGCAATCAGACAAGAAACTGAAATAAAAGGCATCCAAATTGGAAAAGAGGAAGTAAAGTTGTCATTGTATGCAGATGACATGATACTATATATAGAGAATCCCAAAGACTCCACCAAAAAACTGTTTAGAACTGATCAATGAATTTAGTAGGGTAGCAGGATACTAATTTAACATTCAGAAATCAGTTGCATTTGTATACACCAATAATAAACTATCAGAAGAAATCAGGAAATCAATCCCATTTACAATTGCTTCAAAAACAATAAAATAACTAGGAATAAATTTAACCAAATTTTAAAAGACCTGTACTCAGAAAATTTTAAGACGCTGAAGAGAGAAATCAAAGAATATACAAAGAAATAGAAATACATACTATGTTCATGGTTAGGAAGAATTAATATAGTTAAAATGTCAATACTACCTAAGGCAATATATAGGTTCAATGCAATTCCTATCAAACTACCAAGAACATTTTTCTCAGAAATACAACAGATAATCCGAAAATTTATATGGAGCCATAAAAGACCGCGAATAGCCACAACAATCTTGATAAATAAGAACGAAGTGGGAAGTATCACGCTACTCAACATCAAATCATACTACAAGGCTACAGTAATCAAAACAGTACGGTACTGGCATAAAAACAGACACATAGATCAATGGAACAGAATAGAGAGCCCAGAAATAACCCCATCCATATACGGTCATTTAATCTATGACATTGGAAGCAAGAATTTACA
>NW_017731759.1:264750-267396 GCF_001890085.2 Hipposideros armiger | reverse complement strand
TGGATGGGGTAGAGAATTGATCACTGCACTGTACACCTGAAGCTGATGTTGTATAATATTGTATGTCAACTATAAGTGAATATATATATATATATATATAGTCATGGGACGTGGAGTATCGTGTGGGAGTGGAGTCAAAGGATTTGTAATAGATATGTATGATATTTGGGGGAAGTGGGGTGGAGGATTGGGGGAAGGGGTTGTCACTTCAAAGGGTGAAATATATAACTGTTGCAGTGTGTTGTACAGCTGAAACTCATTCTAAAAATGTGTATTTCATAATAAAAAATAATTGCAAGAAAAAAAGTACAAATTTGTTGTTACAAAGTAGTCATGGCGATGTAGGATATAGCATAACGAATATAGTCAATAATATTGTAATAACTATATATGGTGTCAAGTAGGTACTAGATTTACTTGGGGTGATAGATAAGAGGGGTGTTGGAGGACAGGGTGCAAAGGTGAAGGCATTAAGTACAAATTGGTAGTTACAAAATAGTCACAAGGGATGTAAAGTGAAGTAGAGGGAATATAGTCAATAATATGGTAATAACTATGTATGGTGCCAAGTGGGTACTAGACTAGTTGGATCACTTCTTAAATTATGTAATTGTCTAACCACTATGGTGTACACCTGAAATTAATATAAAATAATATTGAATGTCAACTATAATTGAAAAATTTTAAAGGGAAAGGTGAAGTAGAATAAGAGGTTCATATTTCCAGGTATAAAACAAAAAAGTCAAGGGGATGTACAGCATGAGGAATATAGTCAGTAATACTGTGATAGTGTTGTACAGTGTCAGATGGTTGCTGGACTTATGTGATCACTTTTTTAGGTATATCAATGTTGAATAACTATTGTCTACAACTTAAACTAATATAACATTGTATGTTAGCTATATTTTAATAAAAATATCTAAAAATAAATATAATAAAACATTAAAAAATAACAACATTTAGCCATTCAGGCCTGCATTTCTCCCAGATTAATTTAAATTAATGAAGTTTTACTATAAATTCAATTTAGTCTTGGCTGAAGTAATATAATCCCTTACCTTTTGAAGAGAGAAAAGAGCATAATTGTGGAAGAACGAATTGAAACACTCCTTGGAAACTAAATTCATTTCATAACAATTTGTTAATGATAGGAATGCAAATGACTGGCTACTAGCTATGCATTCTGCTTTGAAGCATTTTGCTTATATAGACATTAGCAGTAAGGAAACATAATTCTGATTTTCAGCATACTCTCATATTTGGTTCATTTGAATTTACATGAAAGGGTAGATAAATTACACTATCAACTCTATATTTATCCAGGGACTTCTTATTTGGGCCAGAAAGCAAAAGGTTCATAATTGAGATTGTGATCCCTTTGATTTAGAATCATGGTCACATTTTTAAAAAATATAACTGCTCATGAGTTATTCCTTTTATAACATTGCTATTTTCTCTAAATAACTGCAGATTTAGAAAAACATCCAGCTGTCTATCTATCTATCATCTATCTATCTATCATCTATCTATCTATGAGGTGTGATCAAACAATACAGTGAATTAAAAAAAATATTATAGTAAGAGAGATTGTCACTAATCTTCCTCAAAATATTCTCCCTCACATTGAACACACTTATCCCATCATTCTACTTCTGAAATAGTTCTGGAAGTCCTCTTCTGTGAGTGTCTTTAGTTGTGCTGTCATGGCTCCCTCGATGTCCTGAATCATTCTGACTTTGGAGAAAAGCCAGAAATCACAGGGTGCCAGATCTGGTGAATAAAGTAAGTGAGAACACACTGTAATGGTTTTATTTGACAGAAATTGCCATACACCAGAAGTGACGTGTGACACAGGGCGTTGTCATGATGGAAGATGACTTTAAAACACACCTTCTCTCAACCGTAGCTCACACTTGACTGACTGCACAGAACAAATTGAAACTTGTCACACACTCTTACTAAGGTTCTTTGCACCCTTTCCCATATTGAAGATCCCTGCCTTTCCTTTGGATGGCACTCAGCAGCAGCATTCACCATACTTGTTGATCACAGTGCAAAGGCTGTATCACACATTGCTTCTGGTACAGCAATTTCTGTCAAATAAACCATTATGGTGTGTCCTCATCCACTTTATTCACTAGATCTGACACCGAGTGACTTCTGGCTCTTCCCCAAAGTCAAAATGACCATGAAAGGTAAATGTTTTGAATCACTTCAGGACATTGAGGCAGCCACAACAGTGCAACTAAAGAAACTCACAAAAGAAGACTTCCAGAACTACTTCAGAAAGTGGAAAAATGATGAGTTAAGCGGTTTAAAGTGAGGGGGATTGTTGGCAATGTGTCTTTTACTGTAATTTTTAAATAAGTTAAACATTCAACACATTTTTTATCACACCTGGTATTTATCATCTATCTATCTTCATGCCTTAGTAATATTTTTTCACATGCTAATCAGAGTTAAGGCATGGTTAACATGAAATAAAATTTAAGACTGATTTACCTATTAGTAATTGTCACCCCCTATGCCAAAATCACTTCAAACGAAACTACCAAATGAGCTAGTATCCCAGAGCTTTGAAAAACCTATGAAAACTTCTGCACAGGGGCCAGCCGAGTGGCGCGATGGTTAAGAACTGGCTTGGGA
>NW_017731759.1:256452-264680 GCF_001890085.2 Hipposideros armiger | reverse complement strand
CATGGGCTACCGTGTGTAGCCAGCAGCCAGCGTGAGCAGCCAGCAGCCACAGTGAGCGGCCATCCAGAAGCTGGCGACTGATCTGCCTCACCCGGGAAGTGTGCAATGATGGTGTCAACTTGGGCCAGTGAAGCAACATCTTCCACATCTATAGTGAAGAACAAAAAAAATGACAGCAACTTGTCTGTTCCCCTTCTCCAATTCCCCAGTGCTGTTCCCATCCCCCAATTCCCCAATAAAAATCTTTAAAAAAAAAACAAAAACAAAAAAACAAACAAAAAAAACTTCTGCACAGCAAAAGAAACCACCAACAAAATACAGAGGCAACCAACCAAATGGGAGATTTTTGCAAACAATGCCTCTGATAAGGAGCTAATATCCAAAATATATAAGTAACTCATACAATTCAACAACAACAAACAAACAAACAATCCAATTAAAAAATGGGCAGAGGACCTGAATAGACATTTCTCTAAAGAGGACATAGGAATGGTCAATAGATATATGAAAAAATGTTCAACATCACTAACCATCAGAGAAATGCAAACAAAAACCACAATGAGATATCACCTCACACCAGTTAGAATGGCTATCATCAACAAGACAAATACTAACAAATGTTGGAGAGGCTGTGGAGAAAAGGGATCTCTAATACACTATTGGTGGGAATGCAGATTGGTGCAGCCACTATGAAAGACAGTGTGGAGGTTCCTCAAAAAATTAAGAATAGAATTACAATATGACCGAGCAACCCCTCTCTTGAGTATCTACCCAAAAAATATGAAAACATTTATCTGTAAAGATGTGTTCTGATGTTCATTGAAGTTTTATTTATGGTGGCCAAGACATGAAACAACCAAAGTGTCCTTCAATAGATGAATGGATAAAAAAGATGTGGTATATATACAGAATGGAATACTATTCTGCCATAAGAAAAGATGAAATAGCACCATTTGCAACAACTTGGATGGATCTTGAGATTATTATGCTAAGTGAAATAAGTCAGACAGAAAAAGTAGAGGACCATATGATTTCACTGATATGTGGTATATAAAACTGAAAACAACAAAAGAACAAGACAAAGAAAGAAAGAAACAAAAACTCATAGACACAGACAATAGTGTAGTGGTTACCAGAGGGTAAGTGGGGAGAAGAGTGGTAGATGAGGGTAAAAGGGATCAAATATATGGTGATGGAAGGAGAACTGAGTGGTGAACACACAATGTAATATATAGATGATGTATTACAGAATTGTACATCTGAAATCTATGTAACTTTACTAACAATTGTCACCCCAATAAACCTTAATAATCAAAACGAAATAAAATTAGTATCTTTTTCTGTAATCAGCAAAAATGAAAAGAGAAAAACCTGTGAAATTAAGAAAGGGAGACTAGTTCCAGATAATAGCTGTATTAAAGCCAAAAACCTCAAACTAAAATGACAGAAAATTCCAGACAATCAGTGGAGCTACAATCTTGACCATTTGATCCAAATCAGCTGGCTGTTTAGAAAGGTTGGCCAACATGCTTCCAACTTATAAGAATAATGTCATATTATCTCAACCTCAGCCCTCATGTAAATTGACATCATATTGGGATTTTGATTCAAGATAAATAGGAAGTTTTACTTCAGTGTTTATAGTCCTTGGCTTTTGGAAGTGGCATCAGATAAATGAAAATAATAAAAAATATTTCTTCTGGAAAACACTGTTAGTTTTTCATGTTGATTTTAAATGCACTGATTTGTGCCAAAGTGAACAGTACAGACATATAAACCTTAGTGTTAACACCACCATAATATTTCATGTGGAACATCAAAATAAAAATTTCAGAACACCTCCCAATATTTGCTTAAAGTATTTGACCAGACCTTTCAGAAAGAAGTAGTAGACTGTCTTCATTATAGGTCACAGATTGCTTGATAATGCATTTCTTAAGGAAAGGAGACTTCATGCCAAGAGTTAATAGAAGTCATTGTCCTGAACAGCCCTTAAGGAGAAAGCCCTTCATACTATCAATGGTAAGCTAAAGCCAAATTACGACAACACCAGGAAATGAAATCATTGCAAGGCAACAAGACTGAGAGGTGAAATCCTACACCGAACTCCAAATGGCAGCCTTTATACAATTAATTGTACTTTCCCACTATTTTGAACTAATATTCTGCTTAGAGAAAACCATAAAGAGTTAGGTGTGTGTAGTTATGGTAGTAAGAATATAACCTTTAATTTATTTAACAATTAGTGTTCTTAACCAAGCAAAATCTTGGTAGCCTATACAATAAAGTAGATATTTTGGCAGGACCAAATTAGGTGCCTGGAACTGGGTGTCCTAGAAATAAATACAGCAGGATCAGCTCAGTTTATTTGTAGGTAAAAAAGAAGTCAAGTTTTGTTTCAAAGTCTCTCTTTAGTCCCTCTCACTTCAGAACCACCCTCAATTCCAATTACCCCTTTCACTCCAATTCAGTTATCCACTTGCCCAGACACAAGTTGGAGTATTGACATCAATCTTCGTTGTTCCACAACCAAGATTTTAAACTCTGAAATTCCTCCTCTGGCCTCTATTTAAATTTAATCTATCAAGTATTGAGTACTTATTTATTGAGTACTTATTAATATGTGCTCATATGAGGATTTTAAAAGGTCACTAATAAGTATTTCCTTTCATTTTTCAGATTATTATAACACACTGAGTATTCAATATGCAGAAACACATATAACTTTACCAAAAACTAGACTATAATAAGCATTATCTATAAGTATAGATCTCTTTATTTTCTTCACTTCTTAATCTCTTCTTTGTCCTCATTATTACCTAATGTGCCTCTATTCTTCTGTATTCATGGGAGGGCTATAGTGTATTGTTTCCAGGGCAGACTCTGAATACAGACTGCTTCGTTTTGAGGTTTGATTCCACCATATTGCTAGATGTCTAATTTTAGACAAGTTAGATATCTTCTCTGTGTCTCAGTTTCTTCATCTATAAAATAGAGGTAACTTTATGTTGTAAAGTTTCTATGTGATAATACTTATAAAACACTTAGAAACATGTCTGGTACATAGAAGGTACTCAATAAACTTTAGTTATTATATCCATTATTCTTCAAAGGTTGTCTTCTCTTGCATCCCTTACATCCCTCAATCTAACACACAGCTATTTCTAGAGGTTCTTAGTTATAACTTAAAATCCCTCACACACTATCTTCAACTACAACTGTCTTTCATCCCCCAAAATATGGTAAATTCCATTATTTGACTTTTTTACTACTCTCTTACACTATAAATATTGTGACAAAAAAAAACATGAAAGCCTTTCTAGTTTCCTTTATACCTCTTCTGCATTCCCACCTAGATTCTGCTGGCCTCCCTGTCTATAATGTTCTCTCTCTCCTTGGCATGTCTCTAAATCTTCATCTAGAAATTTAACTTCTACCATAATGCTTTCCCTGTCCATGTTAATTCACACTGAGCTCTCAGTCTACAAACATCTCTTGGGATTTGTCTGTACCCATTATTCTCAATTATTTACTGTTTTATGCTTTATATAATCTATAATACATAACAGCTCCTCAAAAGTATAATTGTTAAATAGAAGACTTTTCTATGTGCATACCTCTAAGAACAGGTACTAATAAATTGCAAGGCCTATACTCATCTCTTCATGAGACCAATATTCTAATGAAAACCATGAATGTGAATTTAGAGAAACCAAATTTCAGCAAGACAATGATTAATAAATTAACAAGTATTATTTGAACTCAGTATTGTATTAGATAGTACAGCAGACATATAAGCATAACAGTAGGCATGTATCTTGAAAGAACTTAAAACTTCACTGGGAAAATAAGACTCCTTCAAAGGAGATAAGATTTACTATAAATATTAAGAAATATAAAGATTTTGCAAAGGCAGAAAAGAGAGAACACTGTTTCAGTCAGAGTAATTTCAGTGTACCAAGCATGTGCAGAGATGAAGATGAATTTACATGCAGATATAAATATAAACTATCTGTTATAGTTTGGTGATTTTGGAAAGTTATAAACTAATAGGCTTTTAAATGCTAAGATTTCATAAAATATCATACTCTTCTTGTGGGAGGATACGTTAGGTGGGACAATTTGGGAATATGTAGCAAAAGCCTTAAAATATACATTTTGTTTCAGGGATCTTTTAAAATAAAATAGTCAGTAACATGCACAAAACCTGTATTCTTTCATGATTCTCTCTCCTCGACCTCTCAAGACCTACTGGTTTTACTACATGTATGTGTGTGCATGAGTATAATGCACACATATAATTTATGTATCATATCTTATAAGTATTTATTTCCCTTCTCCATCACTACTCTAGTCCAAGCTACCATAATGATTTTCCTAGACCACTCTAAGAGTCTCCTAAGAGGTATTCTGTTTTTTCTTCAACCAATTCATTACATTGTAGCAGGAGAAATCTGTTTACAGTCTAAATGAGATTATGTTTCTCTTATTAAAACTCTCCAATGGCTTTTCATTGCACTAGGGTAAGAAATTGAAACTCCTGATCATGGCCTATAAAAATAGCCCTCTTGATCTAGTTTTTCATACTTTGTGGATTTTATTTCATGCTAGTCTCCCCACAGATACCTAAGCTCTAGCCATATTGCATGTCTTTGAGTCTCTCAAACCTACAAGCTGTTTGCCAAATTAAGGTTTTCATATAATGCTGCTTTTGTCTTGTAATACTGTTCTCCACACACCAACCACTATATCCTCACTCCCCCTTGAACAACCCCCCCCAAACACATATGTATTGTTCCTACTTCTAGCTCCTCATAATGCAATTCTAGGTGTAAATCTTACCTCCTCATAAATGCCTTCCCCAAACACCTTATCTAAAGTAGTCCCTACTGCCACTTTTTTGTCTCTATCATTCTTTATCTTTTCTTCATAAGACTCATTGCAATGTTTAATTATACACTAATGTCATTACTTATTATTTATCTCTCCATTAGGTTATACATTCCCTGTATAACTTGCATGATTTGTTCACCAATATTTACACATGGTTTGCACAGTTCTTTATAGTAAGCACTTATTAAGCATCTGTTGCCTGAAATAATATACAAGAACATGTATTGTAGCATTTATAATAGCAAAAAGATACAAATTAAATTTCCAACAATAAGGTAATAATTCAATGAATTATGCTATAAATACATGGTAGAATATATGCAGCTATGAAACATTATGTTGTAAAGATTAATAATGTCATTGGAAACAATTATTTCAAGAGATTTAATTTTCAAAAAAATACAAAACTATTAGTATATGGTATATCAAAGCATTTTTTATAAAATATGTATGTATTTAGGGAAAAGACTCAACAGATAAATACACCAAAATATTAACATTGTTTATCTTTATGTTCTGAGTTTATGGGTGACCTTTATTTTCCTACTTTTGATAATTTCCATATATTACAAGTAAAAAATAATTATTATTTAAAATTAAAATGCCAGGGTTTCACCAACAAAATGTAAACAAGAATTTATTTAAAATGCAAACGCGATTTAGCATTTTGAGGAGATCTGTGGCTATAAATTAGGGCTCAATTTAAGATCAGGTCAAATTGTTGTATATATACACCAATTGTGTGTTCCTTAATTGTACAAAGTCTAGGACAGTTTATTTTTATATTATGGTAAGAAGCATACAAGAGAGCATATCCAGATACGAAAGAGTTGGCATGGTTTGTCAATTTTGTTTTCTATATACATGTATATATAACACTTTTTCTGGTCTGCACATTCTATTTTTACCCAGAGAAATGTCAGCTTAAAATATAACTCACAAACTGAGCAGACTTGTCAATAAATAAAAAATGGAGGGACTATAAATGTTTATATCTGTCACCTAATATTTTAGAGAAATAAAATCAACAACCGCAATTTTAGAAATAAGTACATAAACTGTTAAATATGATGTTTCTACAACGCAGCTAAGGAAAAAATCAAATATTTGTGATAAGAAAATAAGTGTTTAAGCAAAGTTTGTATTAAAGGCACATGTCCAATTCACCAGTATTCATTCATTTACATTTTATCTCTTTTCAGAAAAGTTTCTGTTCATGTAAAGGGTATATAAACACCAACATGCACCCACACTTAATCATGCACACATGTGCTACACACACATACACACACAGAGATACACAAAAGAGAGAGAAAGAGACAGAGGGGGAGAGAGAGAGAGAGAGAGAGAGAGAGAGAGAGAGACAGAGAGAGAGAGAAAGAGAGAGAGAGAGTTGTAATTACTAGCTTGTCCTCATAAGGTGATGTGACAAGTTAACTGATATCATCGGGAAGCTACCTCCAACTTTATAACATCCAGCATTGACAAAGGGCACACCACACACCAGTAGAAATCCCCCAGCCAGGCCAGAACCACCTAATATAATAAAAATTGTTCAGAAGCCTCTGTACACTAGAGAGTGAGAAGGAAAATACATGTATATTAGAAAGTACTTGAAAAATTAGTACTAAACCTTGAAACCAATCTATCATTAGTGATGGATATTGTTCACTTCGTTTTCCAGCTTTATAGTTATTTGAATAAACCCCTGAGATATTTTTTCCATTTCTTCACCTCTCTTCTACACATCTTTCACAACACAACTCAGATGATCTCTCTTACTAGAAGTCTTCCCTTACCACTAAAGTCTGGGTTACAGGCTCATTTAATGTTGTATCATAGCACATTTTGCTTATCTTTATAAGGAAATCTATCATATTAGGTTACTGTGTTTTTCTTTTCTATATTCTCTAATAGGCTGAGAGCTCCTTGAGGGCATAACACATTTTTTATTAATCTTTAGTACCTACAAATGTCTGGCACACAGTAGGCCTTAAGATATACTTGTTACATCTAATCACATGCATGCATTAAGCTTCACTCCCAAAAGGATAAACACATTTTTGTTGTTGTTGTTTGATTTGTTTGTTTGTTTCATGTGTAGCAGGCTTTCTGACTCTAAGTTCTCTATAAGAACTTGATAAGGCCCATGATTTTGATTGCCTATGTGTGCCAAAAAACCAGAAACCAGTATAGCTTCAGAATAAGTGATTAAAAAGCAGTATTCCTGATTTCTAATCCTTTTGTCCATGCCTTGTACCTCCCATTCTCCCAACATAAAATTTATAAGCATCTGCCAGTGTCTGTTTAACTTAGACCTGTGCTGCTCCTCTTAACTACCCATCACTCTCCTGACACACAATTGTTTCTTTCCTTCCACTAGCCTTTCTGAGTGGTGGTGTCCCTGTACAGGAGGGGTGTGTGAGCAGACTAAATTTTCCTCACAAGTATTCTGTAGGACTAAGCGTATTCTAAAAATACAAGATAAGATATCACTTACTTTCCTGGAACTGCAAAGCAAAGGACTATGGAGCTCAGAATTGCATTTATTTTGCCCTTGATATGGTGTTCTTTATGGATCATCTGAAAGAAAAATACCTTATGGTTAACTCTAATGTACACAAAGTGAAGTAGAGTATTGAAAGCAATTATCTGTATTGTGAAGTGAATCAAATAACAATTTCCTTTAAAGGGTCTGGATTATTCAGGGAAAAGAGTGAAGTGTGGGGCCTAAATTCTCCAGAAAGTCTTTACATTTTAGCTATAATTTTTTAAATATATTCTTTCATCTTATTGCTTTTGGTGTTTCACTCTAGAAGGGAAACAACTTTCAGATACTCTTTTATCTTTACAAATCCTAGTAACTAAGAAGTTGGAAGTGTGTGTTTTTTATAGGTTTATTGTCTTTTGAATATTATTTTATATTTTTAAATTTAAGTATATAAGTATAGTTGGTATACAATCTTATATTGGTTATATTAGTTTCAGGTGTATAATATAGTGATTTGACATATTGAGACCTTACAAATGTAATCATCCTATTAATTCTAATAATCACCTGTCACTATGAAGTTTAAATCAAGAGCCACCAGCCTGCAAAACTTACCTTTGGGGAATATCAGGGAGTGGAATTGCCATGTGAAATTCTACCTTGCACTTGTTTAGAACTTTAATCTCTTCTTAAGAATTTGCACAGTCCAACATGCATGCTTTTTATTTATTTATTTTTATTTTTTAAGATTTTTATTGGGGGAATTGGGGGAATGGGAACAGTGCTGGGGAATTGGGAGAAGGGGAACAGACAAGTTGCTGTCGTCTTGTTCTTCAATCTAGTT
>NW_017731759.1:247919-252797 GCF_001890085.2 Hipposideros armiger | reverse complement strand
CAGTGAAGCAACGTCCTCCACAACTAGACTGAAGAACAAAACGACAGCAACTTGTCTGTTCCCCTTCCCCCAATTCCCCAATAAAAAATCTTTAAAAAAAAATAAAATAAATGAAAGTTGGATGAAGGATATTCTAGATGGAGAATAGGGTACAAGCAGAGACAGTGTTATAGAAAAGTAGAAAGCATATTTGGTCCAAGAACCTAGATTATAGCAATGGAAGAGATGTAAAGAGATTTCCACTTTCCAAAAAGTTCATAGAGCCTTGTAGAGATAAACCACAGCTACATAATTGGCAATACAGCAGTCGTACCATTTTCTTTGTTTTCCAACTAAAAAACAGCACAAATTAACAGAACTGTGAGGTACCACCTTACAATTAAAATATACAGCAATATGACATAGTCCAAATAATCTGGAAATAAGTTGGCTGCTTGGATGTCAGGCCCTGTAATTATGGTAGCCAATATACTGAATGACAGAATCAGTATGTAAAAAAATGTTAAAAATGGGCTGAACAAGCAACAAAATAAAAAATAAGCGGAACAACATCAAACTGAAAAGCTTCTGTACAGCAAAGGAAACCATCAACTAAGTGAAAAGACAACCTCTGGAATGGAAGAAAATATTTGCAAACCATATATCTGATAATGAGTTAATATCCCAAACATAAAAAGAACTCACATATCTCAATGGCAAAAAATAAAAATAACCCAATTAAAAAATGGGAAAAGTACCTGAATAGACCTTTCTCCAAAGAAGATAATATGGAAGGCCAACAGGTACATGAAAATATGCTCAGCATCACTAGTCATCATGGAAATGCAAAATAAAACCACAATGAGATATCATCTCACACCTGTTATAAACGGTCATCATAAAACATAGAGGAGATAACAAACACTGGTGACATTGTGGAGAAAAGGGAACCCCATGCACTGTTGGTGGGATTGTAAATTGGTGCAGCCACTATGGAAAACAATATGGAGGGTCCTCAAAAAATTAAAAAATATAACTACTATCTGATCGAGCAGTCCTACTTCTGGGAGTATAACCAAAGATAATGACAACAGTGACTCAAAAAAATATCTGCACCCCCATGTTTACAGCAGTATTATTGACAATAGCCAAGACATAGAGACAACCTAAGTATCCACAGATAGACAAATGGATAAAGAATATATATATATATATATATATATATATATATATATATATATATATATAAAAAAAAAAAAACAAACTCAGAAAAGGAGAACAGAGTTGTGGTTACCGGAGGTGTGAGGTGAGGGAGGGGGAATTGGAGGAAGGTGATCCAAAGNGAGGGCAGTGTCACTGGCCCTCATATGTGGGATCTGAACCAGGGCCCTCTGGCATCCCAAGCGAGTTCTTAACCATCGCGCCACTCGGCCGGCCCCATCCATGCTGTTTAAAAGAATTATTTGAGGTGCCTGGTATTAATGGGACCCATGTCCATGTTAAAGTCTGTTTTAGGCTATTTGCATGACTGAAAGTGACAGCAGTGTCTCCATTTTGAAGTATGCAGCTACCTCTGAGGCAGAAATATATTCAGCAATAGAAAGGGACAGCACTCTCCCTGAAACATTGTAATTAAGAATTTGATATTTCTTTTGTCAATTTTCTATGAAAAGGCTATGCTAAAGCCTAAGGAAAAAGTTAACATGCTTGTTTATTCACTTCCGTAAAGTTCCCAGCATGAAAGATAAACAATTTAAATTCATCAATTAATATGAAACGAGCATCCAATCAATTCACATATCAGTCCCAATAAGAGAACCCTGTGGAAAAGAAAAAAACTGTAAAATTTCTTGTACACGAGGATATAACCTCCACCACAAATTATTTACATGTGTTGCTTTTATTGGTGGCCATGATGCTTTTTTAAAAAAGTTTTTGATATGTATCTGAAAGTGCAATTTTCTCTAAGCTAAGAGATCTGTGATAATTTACTTAGCTTTTCTGAGTCTCAGTTTCCCCAGAAGTAAAAAGGAACAATAACTCAAGGTAATTGTGATGATTGAATGCTAAGTTTTATGTAAAAACATGGAGCATTTAATTAATCATAGATAATTATTGTTATAATTATTTTAATCATAATGTCATTTTAAATCATTTTGGGGGACTTAAAACCATGAAGTTTCCGTAGAAACACAATGGAACCAAATTGCCCCTTTCATTTTTCTTTCTCTTAGGCTGTTAAAGAAATGGTACAGTGAAAAAAACACTTTGCTAGGATCAGTAGACCTGCAAGCCTATGCTGGCTCTGACCTGTACTTTCCTCGTGGCCCCGAGCACATCTCTTCATACCAGTGTGCTTCATTTTCCACCCCTGGTCAAAGGTAGACAATAAATCTTGCTTATCCTTACTACGTAGGACAAAGCAACGCATTTTGTTGCAGGTGGTTTCATAGTTTTTTTTTTCAGAATGAGGATTAAATGCATTTATACATTTATCATTTAACTTGATGCCTTTCCCACAGTAAGTGCTTAGTAAGTAGTAACCACCATCATCCTCTTTAATTGGGCGTTTCATTTTTACTTGGAATGTAGACTTCTTTGTTGCATCCTTAAAATTGCCATACTAAAATATAAAATGTTTACATTTTTGTTCTTCTTACCAAATAATGTGTGAAATAACTCATTCATAGCTTCACCTCATCATCACCTTCCAATATTTGATAGTACTATGAAATTAGGAGAAAGGTGATTGTGTAAGACAGGAATGTGGTGAGATTCCAACAGTAAAAATGTTTATTTTGAATATTACTCAGAAATATTTTAGATGAGTTGTGCTGTTTGTATTTTAGCCCATGTAATAATGACCTATGTCAAGACAGTACATAAACAACTAACCCCAAAATGTTCATATTATAATGTTGTATAGAAATCTCATATACCCACCAAGCCCCTTTGTGGTCTTGTTGTGATAGTCAAATGAGGTAATGAATGTGAAAGTGCTTTGTGAGATAATTATTAGTGGTAGAACAGATATCTTATGTGCTTCTTGGCTGCTCTTTAGTTTAATTATAATCCATGTAACTACAGTAATTATGGGTGAAATAATGTGATGTCTTAAATTTGATTCAAAATACTACCCCCCAAAAGGGAAGAAGATGAAAAAAGATTGGCAAAATGCTGATAATTTTGAAAGGTGGGTGCTGATTTCATGTGGACTTATAATGATATTTATTATGCATATATATATATATATATATATATATATAGTATTCAATTATTTCCAAATTAAGGGTTATTTTAAAAAATCAAATATACTGTGTCCCAGATAGGAAGATGATTTCACCTAAACTCCAATGCTAAGGAATGGAAATGAAATATGTTTCTGAATTTTGTAAAGATGTATTTGCATGGACATTTTTGAATTTTGTTGCTCAGTTCTATCTTGGATCAGTTCAGTACAATGATCAAGGTTACACGTTTTGGAATAAAAAATATTTGGTTATTAATTTGGGTTCTACAACTTCTAATCTCTCTGAGCATCAGTTTCCTCATCTGTAAAATAGGTCTAATAATATCTAACTTATAGGTTCATGTTAGAAAAAAATTAGATTCATTTTCATGTTTAGCTTCTAACAGATTTTCAAATTTTGTTCCCTTTCCTGTTTTACTTTACTTGCATCCGGTATCACCCATTGATAAGATGGCTGGGTGAAATCTATTTTGTGACTGGAGAACATAAGCAGAGAAAACTAAGTTATAGAAAATTCTAGCACAAAATATTGACATACTAAGTAAGCCTTGTTGAGTATAGAGCTTGGTAATATTTCTCAAGAATCCTGGGGATATGTTTCAAAATTCACCTGTAGTTGCATCAAAGGGAGGATGTGGGAAAGGTCCAACAGCAATTGGCATAGGAAAGAGATACCCAGGAAAACAGTGCTTGGGATGAGGCTGGTTCACCACAAAAGAACAAGTTTAATTATTTTGAAGTTGAAGACCTTGGAAATTAAACTCTGTTAATTTATGTAACATAAAAGTTAACAAATTATTACAATAAAGACAGAATAAATAATGAGATGAAAATATTTTGTCTTGTTGTTAAGACTGGTGGGGCACAGAGGAGGGGAAATGGCTTGCCCAAGGTCATATACAGAAAGGTGGGGATTAGAATCCATGTGTTCTCACTCTAATTCAATGTCTTTTCTAATATCCCTGTATCCTTTAATATTTTTTGTGCATTCAATTTACTCATCATCTATTATGTACTAAAAAGAACCACGGTAGGTGCTGTGGAGAATATTGTCTACAGCTTCAAAGAGATTACAATCTAGTGGTGGAAACAGTCACAAATATTCAAGCAACTATAATTAATTGTAGTCTATTTCAAGGGATAGAAATGTACTAAGGATATTATTCTAAGTGATTAAGGGGAGGAAGAGATTAATTCTGAGAGGTACCAGGGAAAAGTTTTAAAAGTTAAGGAATTCAACTTTGGGCTTGAAGGAGGAGTACGGGTTTAATAAGTGAAAGTTGGGGCCAGCCGAGTGGCGCAATGGTTAAGAACTCACTTGGGACGCCAGAGGGCCCCGGTTCGGATCCCACATATGAGGGCCAGTGATACTGCCCTTTACAGCTAAGATGCTGAACAACAGTTCAACCTGGACCTGGGCTGTCGTGAGTCACCGGCGACGGTGTAGACTTTAGCCCCTGTGGCAGTGAGTTGCCATGGGCTACCGTATGTAGCCAGCAGACGGCGTGAGCGGCCAGCAGCCGCAGTGAGCAGCCGTCCAGGAGCCGGCGACTCATCTGCCTCACCTGGGAAGAGCGCAATGATGGTGCCAACTTGGGCCAGTGAAGCAACGTCCTCCACAACTAGACTGAAGAACAAAACGACAGCAA
>NW_017731759.1:221889-246194 GCF_001890085.2 Hipposideros armiger | reverse complement strand
CACAGCAGCTCAGCTCCAGGTTGAGCTGTTGTTCAGCATCTTAGCTGTGGAGGGCAGTGTCACTGGCCCTCATATGTGGGATCCGAACCGGGGCTCTCTGGCGTTCCAAGCCAGCTCTTAACCATCGCGCCACTCGGCCGGCCCTATTTTTCCTTTCTATTGTATGTATATGAGAAAATGGATGTTAGCTGCTCTATTGTAGTAATCATTTCACAACATATGTAAATCAAACCGTCATGCTGTACACCTTACACAGTGATGTATACCAATTATTTCTCAGTAAAACTGAGGAGAAAAAAAATGGGCTGAATTTAGCACAGTGAAATTTAACATGGATAAATGTAAAAGTCTTGTACTTAATCTCAAAATGTCACTTGTGTCATATAGAATGGGAAACACATTGAGAAATAGAAAATAATGCAAAACTAAAATAGGTCAATAGAATTGACTGCAAACTAAATATGCGTTAATTGTGCATTAAATTTTCCAAATATATAATGCCATTGTAGGCTGCATGAACAAATGTATTCACAAAAGGTAAGTAATGTGACACCTGGTTGGTGCCTCATTTTAAGAGGGCCATGAGTAAATTGGAACCCACTAAATTGGTGACAGGATAAGAAATTATCCTGTTAGGAAAAAAAACCAGAACAAAGTCAGGATGTTTAAGCATGTAATATGTGTTAGTGGTGAGGATGAAAAAGCACAAATAATGATGCTTATTAGTTACTTGTGGAGCTATCATAGATAAAGGTGCTCAGCTTGTTCTGTATGGCTCCAGAGGAATAGAAGAAATGTATAACAATTATAGCTGTCAAATATTACAATAGGGTATCTGATGAAGGAGTCTAAGCCTCTTTCAATGCAGGATTTTTAAATTCAATTTACTGGGGTGACATTAGTTAGTAAAATTACATAGATTTCAAGTGTATGATTATATAATACATCAGCTATATATTGCATTGTGCGTTTGCCACCCAAAGTCAATTTTCCTTCCATCACCAATAAAGGTTTTTCCAGAATAGACTTGCTGACTGCTTGCCAAATTTCTAGAGAACAGTCATACATTAATTAGGTAAGGAGTTGTCCTATTTTTCTTCTAAGATTTCCTCTAACAGTAATGTCCCAATTCTATAATTCTATAAAAAAGCAGGTCATCATAATGGAAGTACCATTAAATCAATATTAATACCAGTGTCTTGTCACGATTAATGACATACTGAGAATGTTAAATGCATTAACGGAGTGACCACTTATTTTAAAGTGTTTTCTAGTTAGTAGTAACATTTCATTAGTGGACACATGTCTCTGTTTAGATTACTAAAGAATTCCCATTGAATTGATTATTACTACTGTATGAATACCAACTGAATTGTATAATAAATGTTTTTAAAATTAATCTCAAAGAAAAAATAATGATTGTTTGTACTCTAAAACTGACAAGGAACATCAGTATTTATTCCTTCACATGTCTACTCCAACTCTATTTGACATACTTTATCCTCATCAGGTTTAATTCATAGGTTAGTCATGTTGAGGCTATCAATGTGGCTTATGTATCTAACGGCTATCAAATGGTTCACAAACATTAAAGAGGTATAGTGTACTGGGGAATAAATATTGAAAGGAAAAAGCCAGTGGAAAAAAAAAGTTTCATATACAACTATGTGTATGAGCATTAGCAGGTATGTAATGGGGGAACAGAACAATCAAAATGGCTGACAATAGATAAAAATCAAACAAATAATGATATAAAAATATGAAGGAATGTTTGGTTGTTAAAAAACGACAATTTTATCGACTATACCAATTTGAGACCTCAATATGAAGTAATAATAAGAAGTATATCCCAAATAGAAGAGGCTACCTAGAAATATATAAAAACAATATATGTGAATAGTGATATGGATAAAAATTATTTTTATCACACCAATATACAATAATCATTGTAAAAATATTAGAAAAATACTTTTAAAAATCCAATCATGCAAATTCTATAACCTGGCATTTTGTTTATGTTTGAGTTACCACCTGGTGTTATTTTGTCACTCTAAGACAACTATGTTTTTACTCACCTCCTTTGTGCTATTAATGTCAAATATACAAAATTTCTATTAGAGGCCCAACAGTACAATTATGTTATCTTTCATAATTAACTTTACTGATGTTATTTTTTTTAATGTTGCTATGAATTACTGTGTATTATCAGTTGTTTTCAGCCAGAAGAACTTCCTTTACTATTTCTTGTAATGCAGTCCTAGTAGCAGTCAGTTCTCTCAGTTGTGTTTATCTGGGAATATAATTTTCCCTGCATTATTAAAAGATGGTTTTGATGGATGTAAAGTTTTTGACTAGACAGGTTTTCTTTTACTTTTCCTTTTTGTAAACTTTCAACATGTTTTGCATACTGTCTCATTGCTTTCTGGCCTCCATAGCTTCTAAAGAGATGTTAGCTCTTAATCTTATTTGGTGTTTTCTTGTACATGGTGAGTTGACTTTTTCTTGCTGCTTTAAAGATTATATTTAAAGATGTTTATTGCAACACTATTTACAATAGCCAAGATATGGAAACAACTGAAATGCCCATCAATAGATGATTGGATAAAGAAACTGGTACATTTATACAATGGAGTATTACTCTGCTATATAAAAGAATGAAATCTTATCATTTGCAAAAACATGGATGGACCTTGAGAATATTACGCTATGTGAAATAAGTCAGACTGAGAAAGACAAATACCATATAATCTCACTTACTCGTGGAATCTAAAGAACAAATAAATGAGCAAACAAAACAAAAATAGACTCAGAGATACAGAAAAAAACCTGTTGGTTGCTAGATGGGAGGGGGAAAGGGATGGGGGAGAAGGTGATGAGATTAGAAAGAGCAAATTAGTAGACACAATATAGTCATGGGGATATAAAATACAGAATGGGGAATGTAATAAAAAATGTTGTAAAGATTATGTAAGGTGCCAGATGGGCACTGGACTTTTCAAGGGGATCACTTCAGGGAATATGCAGATGCATGACCAATGTGCTGTACAGCTGAAGCTGAAGTAGAATAATATTGTATGTCTAATATAAGAAAAACATATATATATATATAAAATCGTGGGAGGTGGAATATAGCATAAGAAAGATAGTCAATGGTATTGTAACAGTTATATAAGATGTCAAAGGGGTAGTAGCTTGAGAGAGAGGAGTATCACTTTGTGATTGTTATAAATGTCTATTATGTTGCTTTGTACACCTGAAACTAAAAAAAATATTTTAAAAAAGATAATAGCTAGTATTAGTGAGAGTGTAAGCAGTGGTATACTGGTAGAGACTCTCTGGGAAGAAAATCCTCATTTGTAGTGTTTGTCAATTTCCATGATGTTAATATTCTCAGTAGGAATATTTCAAGCTACTAATATATGTACATAACTGTACAAAGAGTTGGGAAGAGATACAGAATCCGTTTTCACAGATTGTTGTCAACATATTGTAGGTATAGGGAAATGGACACACACATGATTGGTAGCACATTCTTTTTGCATGCTGTGTTGTAATAAGATTCAAAATTATAAAATAAATAGAATTTTATGGGTCAATTCATCATCAACATATCTTTACACAGAAATTCTTGCACTACAGCCCAAGATATTAGTGACTATATTTATAATTATCTATATGCAATGGAGATGGTTTTTGCAGCTTTGTAATAGTGAAGCTGAATAAATAATAAATGGCTACATAAATTTATGTTATACCTATACTATAAAAAACAATTATTTTAAAAGAAAAAAACATGGGAAAGAAAGAAAGAAGAGACAGAAGAGAGAGAAATTTGTAAAGATAAAGTGTTATTTCTAAGGAAAGATATGGGGGAAGGAGCTATGAAGATTTTCAGATTTACTCATATTTTCTATATTATATGAATTTTTAAAATAAGCATTTGTCATTAAAATGGAGCTAGTAATAATAATTAATAGAAAAAACGAGATTTTTGTCTTTGTATTTCACTTGAAATATTTTGACTATGATGTGTCTGGATGTCAATATCTTTGTTTTTATCCTTCTTAGAGTCTGTTAAACTTGCTGATATGTAGGCAAAAGGTTTTCATCAAATTTTGGAAGTTTTTGTCAGTATTTCTTCAAATATTTTTCTGTCACTTTTTCTTTCTTTTTTTCCCCTTGGTATTTCTATTACATGTAACTTGCTGCATTTAATAATGTTCCACATTTCCTTAAGGATCTGTTTATTTTTTGTCATTATTTTTTTCTATCTGTTTTTCATATTTAATCATCTCTATGGAACTAGCTTCAATTTTCTGATTCTTTCTTCTGCCATCTCAAATATACTATTGTGCCCCTGTAGTGAATTTTTCATTATGATTATTCAACTTTCAATTCCAGAATTTCCACTTTCACAAATAAATTATTTTTATTAATAGTCTAGATTTGATGGGCATTGCCATCATGCATTTTTAAAAATTCTTTAAGTATGATTTACTTAATGAATTTTTGCCCCACATCCATCTAAGTACTAGAAGCTTAGAGATTCCTTCTCTGATCACTCCTAAGAGAGTGCATTCTTGGGCATGTACACAGACTTCTAAGATTTCTGGAATGTCTGTGATACTATTTTTAAGCTTAGATTCCTGGGAGTTTACCCTGGACTACAGTAGCTTATTGTCTATTCAGTGTTTGGGCATAGACTGTGTTTAAGTCCCTTATGCCAGTGAGTTTTCAGCTTTATCTTCATGGCTCTATATGTATTGAGAAATGCTTCCAAGTCTTTACATCATGCTCTAATTGTTTCTGAAAGGGTACAGCTTAGCACATGTGTACAGTTTTTCCAATCCCCTGAATTGACTGTATTCCCAGGAGAGCTCTTCTTGGCTTTCTCTTTCTTACCTATTGTAGTTCGCTTTATTAAGCTTCTGGCTGCTTTATTGTTTTGCTTATACCATATTGCTAACATCCTCTTCTTAATTGTTCTCCAAAAAGGTCTCCATATTTTTTGACAACATTCTTCAACAAAGAGTTTTTTAATTTCTGTTCCAAATCTAGTCAGTTATTCAGGCATAGTTGCAGAACTCTTTGATGTTATGTCCTGTATTCCTTGCCTCACTATTCTTCTGGGCAGAACCCCTGCACCTTTGTAGCAGAGCTGAGAATAAGGGACTCAGGTGATACCCCCATTCTATGAATGTGTGTTTGGGGACAGACGACAACCTCTAGTCATTTCAGCCTGCTCTTCTCAGTGTGGAACATCAACCCAATTAGAAAATTGTTGCAGGGAACATAGGGCCCAGCATTATCAGCCTGCTGTACTTAGTAGAAATTCCACCCTATGAGTTAGGCTTGGTGGGGGCAGGAAGACCCACCTTCCCTACTGAACACCCAGAGGAGAGCTGCTGTATCTCATTGTTGGGGGAATAATATATACCAACAGGCTATCCTTTCTAGAATGAAACAATAATTTTGACTGGAAGCTCGGCAAAAAGGATTCCCTGTCTAATTGGCTACACAAAAACAGAGTAGAACTTCCATAACACAGAGCTGATGATAGGGGTTTAATAGAGTGGGTTCTGGCTGTGCTACAGACTCATGATGTTCTTACTGAGATTTAGTAAATAGTCTTCAATTAACATTTCTCTATTTCATGTATGCTATCAGTACAATGTCCAGACATTTTGAATGATTTAAAAAAATAATTTTCACCAGTTACGTCATTGTTCTGTTGGGGAATGTGTTCTCCAAACTCCTTACTCCATCATCCCAGAAGTCCTGCCTCATGACTAACATTTTAGTATATGTGGTTTTTAATATTTTTAAGTGAATATAGAAATATATAAATTGTGGTGTGCTTATTTTTTTGTTGTAAAATTATTGAAATGCAATGCATTTTTTTAATTAATAAGATTCACACAACGTGTTAGTGGAAGGTATTTCCATCAAGTCTTCATATACTCCTATTTGTGGTTCCACACTGCTGTTTCTTTATAATTCTTTGCAGTCTGTCACAAATCTACTTTCAAATATAATCTCCAACTACACTCCTCCATGGACCCTCCATGACAATTAGAATGACATACCAACTCTTTAGAAAGTGTAAATTTTTTCCCTATTTCTCTATCTTTATTCATACTCCTCAGTGTACTCTTACCTTATTAAGTTGTTGTCCAAAACTTTCCTATCATTCAGAAATTAATTCAACTTCCATCTCCAATGAGAAAGCATCCTTGACTACCATAGCTCTTAAGTTACTCTCTTTCCTCTGATCTTTAAAATATTTAATGCTTATACTCATGGTATATACCCTATACTGCCTAGTGACATCAACTGCATCCTTGTCTTTTCTGTTATATTTGTGAAATATATTTATGCTTGATGCCAATTCAAGCTCACGGAGATCACAGGTTGCCTCCAATTACTTCCTAGCTTGGTATATAGTACTGTAAATATTGTATATGATATTCTTGGTAAATATTCCTTTGAGTAAATTTGTTCCCTGATGAGTTATAAAAAAGACTCTATGTGAATTGACATTATAATTACTCAGTGATATAAGCAAGAGTCTCTTAAGCACACTTGTAAATAAGATCCATAGATTATTGGATCATTAAGAACAAATAGCACTCACCCTTTGATACACGTGTATGGTAAGAGTATTACAACAGTCAGGAGTTCATAAAGGATTAGTGTGTTAGGGTTCTTAGTCATAGTCTCTATTTATATTGTAATTCCTTTTATTAGTTTATATAATATTTTAAATGTGATAAAACAGCTAACTAATTACATATAGACCCTGAATATGTTTCAACTCTTTAATTTTCCTCAAATCTAAACCCATTGATTGCCATTAATTTGATTTGCAGCTTTATTTTATATAATATTTAAAATGTGATAAAACAGCTAATTAATTACATATAGACCATGAATATGTTTCAACTCTTTAATTTTCCTCAAACCTAAACTCATTGATTGCCATTAATTTGATTTGCAGCTTTATGGGAAGAGAGAATATCTATAAAAATAGAAAAAGACAGGGCTCGATGTTTTTTATTAACTTCCTTGGTGTTACACATTAAATTAACATTAATAAATATGTTGGACATAATCATAATTTAAAAAAATAAAGCAAAGAGAGGTTAAGCAATTTGCCTACAGACACATGGTTAGAAAGTGATAAAGCAAGGATTAGAAGCCCTGTCTCCAGTGTGTAAAATTATTTCAGCAGGTAGGTAAAATTATGGTCTATTCTTAAAAAGAATATGATTTTAAAATAATTAAGCATAAATTAAGAGATGACCCTAAATTTTGAAGCTGTATGTTTCTACTTTTCTTTTACTTTAATTCTACCTTAGCAACTTAGAATTATATAGAAAGGCATAAAAAGCCTGCTAGTGTAACTATCTAATCTTGGAAGAAAACATGGATGCTTTTGTGTCTAACTCTAAGGCAAGTAGGATTTTACTCATATGGCTTCAAAATAACAAGTTGCCTACTAGGCCAAACAACAAATAAAAAAAGAAAATGTTGCCTTCCAATCTTGGGCTTATAATATTAAATATACAACCTTGTTATGTATCCCCTTCAATACCTGTATATTATTTTTGAAGCTGAGAATATACTTTTAAAATATCACATAATAATATGTCATACTCACTAAATCAATATCTCCAGACTGAAGTTTGTGGATCATCTCCAAAGAATCAACACCTCCAGAAGAAGCCTTCATGATGGTACATAAAGGACATTTCCTCATAGTGTCTCACCTCCTCATACTATGAAAAAAATATTTAAACTTTTAAAATTCTGGCTCTGCAAATGAAATTTCATTTTGCTTGGAATTCTACAACATGTTGAGTACATTATAGGAAGCACTGTCTGGCATTTGCTTTGTACCAGTGCTTCTTACATGTTAACATTCACACAAATCAACTAGAGATCTTGTTAAAATGTAAATTATGATATATTACATCTGGATGGAGCCTAAAATTCTGCATTTCAGAGGAGGTCCCAAGTGATGCCATTACTGCTGAAACGTGAACTTTAATTTGTTCAAAAATGAAAAACAAAAAAAGAATAAAAAATGTTGATTTTTTTTTGGTCTTTTGGTAGGTAGATTAATGATCCTCATACTATTCCCTTTAATACTGTATATGTTTACATTTTTCATAATAAAAATTTTTAATATAAAAAATTGGAATAAGTGCATTAGATGCACAATATTAAGCCTGGAGTAGGCGTAATACAAATCTTTGGTTGATAACTGCTTAATCAATAACAATTGAAATGCAGAGCATAAGTTTTACATACTGCTGAATTGTAGAAATGCTTGAGAATTCATTAATTTTGTGCAATGTGACTGAAGGATTAGTTTTCTTAAAAGGATAATACCAGTTAAACATTGCCCCACTAAACATTGTCCAGTATTATATATATCAGGTGTGCCAAAAAATGTATACAAGTGGACACCTTGGCCAACATTGCTCAAGCAGTAGTTCATCATAATCAGAAGTGTCTGGATGCTGAGGGTAACTACTTTGAGCACATCTTGTAATTGCAGAAGTCAAATGTGATTTGTATTCATCTTTTGTTATCAGCATATATTATTACAAATTTAATACTGTTTTCCTTTCTTGAAATGTGTATACTTTTTGGATATATATATATATATATATATATATATATATTCTAAAGTTTTCATTTTTATTAAAGGTTTTATATTTCTTTTACATGCTCCTTTAGATAATAATTTATAGAACTATTATACTATAGCTTTGGCTTAACGACTATATCAGGGCCTTTTTCCATGGTCACACCCGATGACTTGAGATCCAGAAGTGGTACCATTTGTGTTGCTCATGTGTACTAGTGTGAATGCACAAATTTTCTCTGAGAAACAGAGAATCATTGAAAATTATTATAGCCAAGGAATCGCCACTGTTTACTTTTTTCAAAGTGGTGTGACTATGAAGATAAGATTTAAACATTCAAGCTTCACTTATTCCAAAAGAGTACAAGATAAGACCAGAATGAATTATAGAAAGCCTAGACTAAAAGACATATTTTAAGAAATATAGTTTTATTACCTTCAAGTACATAGTTATTTAAGTTAGACTTTAAAAATACATTGCCTATTAGTTTTCAGGGAGCTTAATTAATAGGATAGTTTGTCTGATGTAAATGGGTGTTTCTAAATGTTTGAAAGGAATTTAATAGCTTATTCTCTTAGGTTATCTAAATATGATTCATTAAGGCTTGTATAATCTTTTAATTTTCAATAGCTCTAAAGAAAATGATATTAAAAACCTGGAAACTTCAGTACAGCTCCAAGTGATTTCTATTAGTGGAAATCAAAAGAATGTGACTATTTCATATAATTAATGTATTTGGCCAATGTAAAAATAGCTCTCAATACTTCTTCCAATCTCTGAACTATATATTGGCTATGTTCTCCAACCTTCAATTTCCATATATTGATTTTTGCCATATAGTATAGAAAAGCATGGTCAAGATCCAAATGTTAAAGTGTGGATTACTGGACTTAGATTTATTGACTCAAACACTTTGAGTAGGGAAGGCCAGGAAACTATATTTAAAAAAAATCTCCCAGGTAGTTTTACAGCACATGGTATTTTTAAAATCCTTGAGTTCAACAGTGGCAAACCAGGAAAGGAACTACAGATGAAATTTGTCAATTGTTCCATTTGCTTACAGTGATGATTAACTGTGCATTATAAGAGAAGAATGTGGATAGGAATTGCTAACTAACATAAGAGATTAGTATGGATCAATATTTTTCTATTTCTCTCTTTGAATCTCAATTATTATTGCTCAACAAGACCATGTTATATGTTGATGACAAACAAAAGCTAATATGTACAACATCATGTCCTCATATTGTTCTCTGCTTTCTCCACATAAGTGTAATACTAGCTTCTCATCTTATATAATACCTTATTAGAAAATACAAATACATGCATTAAATTCTATTTGAGATGTTCTGATTCATTATTTTCATTATTTTCTTATTTTCAGCAAATATTCTAAACAGTATTCTAAAAATGGAAATAGTGCAAAGAGAATCCAGAATAACAATTACTACCATCTTCAAAAAGGTTTCTTTTTATAATTCCATAATTAAAACATTTGCTGCCTTAAATAATATTTTTATACTTTGCTGAAAACTATGATTATGGAAAAAGTATTCTATGAATCTAAGTGATAGCTAAGAAGTGCATGTCAATGTAATCTACAAATATAAATTTATTTAGTCTCTTACTGATAGGCACTTATACTTTTGAAGATACCTTCATTTCAACAAATTAATTATTATAGGAATACCAGAAGTATTAAGGAAGTAATTTGTTAATTACCATTTCCTATTATGAGATATTAGCTTCAGATTTGATCTTTTATTTTCATATATCTGTAGGAAATATAAAATACATCCTGAAGTAATGAATTTATCAGGAAAGAGTGGATAGAACAATGAACTGGAAAAAAGGAAAACCTTGGTTTTAGATGTTGCCCAGTCACTAATTCTGTGGACTTAAGTAAGTCACTTCTACTTTTTGAACATCAATTTCCTTATCTGTATAATTCATTCAGTAAAAGTTTACTGAGTGCTCCCTAAATGTGTGTTAGTCAATATACTGATTGCTTTAGATACAAAAATAGTTTTTGTATGCAATGCTTTCATCAACTTAGTGTAATAAAAACAGCACAAGTTGGGGAGTGAGGTAAGTGATGCTTATAACAGATAGAACAAGATGATTTCTAAGATAATTTCCTGTTCTAACATACTGGAATCCTGTTTGATATCTGAAAATGCTGTTCATAGACATGTAGTACTGGGCCCAGTAAAGAGCTGACAGTTTCTCTAGGGATTCTAACTAATCATAGATTCAAACAGCATACATGGCAGCCTAAGTAGCACAATATCACAGATGCCAAGAAGGTGTCCCCTTAGAAAATCTTCTCTGAATGGAGATAAGAAGCATGTTGAAGAAGAAGGACTACTGTATATATGAAACTTTCTTTTACATAAACTTAACAGTAACAACTCAAAAAAAAATCCAGAACTGAGACATATAACATAAAAAATAAGAAACAAAAGAAAAAGACATAGAATAACACCACACTAAAATAACACACAACAACAAAGAGGCAAAGAAACAATGGAGACACCACCACTCTACCAGAAAACAAAAGATAGAATGGCTATAAGAAATCCCCATATATCAATAATCACCCTAAATGTAAATGGACTGAACTCACCAATAAAAAGGCACAGAGTAGCAGATTGGATAAAGAAACAGAACCCAACCATATGCTGCCTCCAAGAACACATCTCAGCTATAAGGACAAATACAGACTCAAAGTGAAAAAGTGGAAATCAATGCTCCAAGCAAATGGTATCCAGAGAAAAGCAGGTAGATTCATACTTACATCAGATAAAACAGTCTTTAAGGTAAAAAGGTAACAAGAGAGAAAGATGACTATTTCATAATGATAAAGGAGACGATACAACAAGAAGACATAACACTTATCAATATATATGCCCCCAACCAGGATCACTAAAATATGCAAAGCAACTACCAACAGATCTAAAGGGAGAAATTGACCAAAACACACTTATAGGAGGGGAAATCGATACATCATTGACAGGTATGGATAGATCATCCAAACAGAAAATCAGTAAGGAAAGATCAGCCTTAAATGATACATTAGACCAAATGCACATAATTGACATTAACAGAGCACTTCATCCTAGAACACCAGATTATACATTCTTTTCTAGTATACATAGAACATTCTCAAGGATAGATCCTTATATTGGGACATAAAGCTAGCCTCAGAAAATTTAAGAAAACTAAAGTCATACCAACCATATTCTCTGATTGCAAGGCTTTGAATTTGGATATCAGCTGTGAAAAGAAAGCAGGAAACCCCCACAAATATGTAGAGATTAAACAACATGCTATTAAAGAGTGACTAGGTCAAAAGAGAAATAAAAGATGAGATAAAAAAATACATGGAAAAAAATAAGAATAAAAAACATCATCAAAATTAGTGGGATGCGGTGAAAGCAGTATCAAGAGGGCAATTTATATCACTACAAGTCTATCTCAAGAAACAAGAAAAATTCCAAATAAAGAATCTAGCATTATACCTTAAAGACAAAGAAAAAGAAAGTTAAAGCCAAATCAGCAAAAGGAAGGAAATAATAAAAATCAGAGGAGTACTAAATGAAATAGAGAACAGAAAGACAGTAGAAAAAAAATAATGCAACAAAGAGCTGGTTCTTTGAAGATATTTATAAAATTGACATACTCTTGGCTGGACTCACTAAGATAAAAAGAGACACGACACAAATAAACAAAATCAGGAATGAAAGAGGAGACATTACCATGGTTACCACAGAAATATAAAGGATCATACAAGAATAATATGAAGGATGATATGCTACCAAATTCAATAAACTAGAAGAAATGGACAAGTTCTTAGGGACACATAGCCTTCCTAGACTGAATCACAAAGTACTGGAAAATCTAAATAGACCGATCAACAGTAAGGAAATTGAATCAGTAATGCAAAACCCTCCCAAAAGCAAATGTCCGGGACCAAATTGCTTTACTAGTGAATTCTACCATACATTCAAAGAGACTCGAACACCTCTCCTCCTCAAACTCTTCCAAAAAAATTGAAGAAGAGACAATACTTCCTAACTCATTTTATGAGACCAACATTACCCTGACACCAAAACCTGGTAAGGATAACACACAAGAAAAGAAAAATACAGACAAATATTCCGATAAATATAGATGCAAAAATCCTAAACAAAATTTTAGTAAATCAAATACAACAATACATTTTAAAGGTTATATGTCACAATCAAGTGGGGTTCATCCAGGGACACAAAGGTGGTTCAACATATGCAAATAGACCACATAAGAAAAAACAAAGGACAAAAATTATGAGATTATATCAGTAGATGCAGAAAAGCATTTGACAATATACAACATCCATTTATAATTCAAACACTTAATAAAATGGGTATAGAAAGAAAATGCCTTAACATAATAAAGGCCATATATGACAAACCCTCAGCTAACACCACAATTAATGGTGAAACGCTGAAGCCTTTTGCTCTACACTCAGGAACAAAACAGGGTTGCCACCTACCACCACTTTCATTCAACATAGTATTGACAATCTTAGCCAGAGAAATCAGGAAAGAAAAAGAAATAAAAGACATTCACATTGGAAATGAAGAAGTTAAATTATTACTTTTTGCACATGACATAATTATTTTTTCTTTTTTGGCTCAATAATTGCTACACCATCAAATGGGCATACACATAAGATACCAAGTAATACTGGATTCCCTCCCAGAAGGACTGTGCCTCTCTACTTCTTCCCGAATGTGAATACATGTTCCTCTATTTTCTACTGTTTTGCAGCCTTTTATATTATCTGCCTTTCTAATTTCTCCATGATAATTCTTTATATAGAAAACCCTAAAGGTTCCACCAAAAAGCTATTAGAAATGATAAACCAATACAGTAAAGTTGCTGGCTATAAATCAATGTAAAAAATCCATTGCATTCCTATATACTAACATTGAAATTTCAGAAAAATTTTAAAAAAAAGCAATTCCTTTTTCAATTGCAACAAAAAGAATTAAATACCTAGGAGTAAACTTAACAAAGTATGTGAAGAACCTATACATTAAAAACTATGACATTTTTAAAAGAAATTGAAGAAGACACAAAGAAATGGAAAGACATTCCGAGTTCATGGATTTAAAGAATCACCATAGTTAAAATGACCATATTATCCAAAGCAATATGCAGATTGAATACAATCTATCAATATCCCAATTACAGTTTTTAAAGAAATAGAACAAAAAAATCGTCAGATTTGTATAGAATCACAAAAGACCCTGAATAGCCAAAGCAATCTTAAGAAAAAGGAACAATGCTGAAGGTGCCATACTCCCTGACTTCAGCTTGTACGACAGGGCAACAATAATCAAAGCAGCATAGTACTGGCAGAAAAAACACACACAGAGACCAATTGAATAGAATTCAAAACCAATAGATAAAAATATGGACAGATAATTTTCAACAAAGGAGCCAAAAACATACAATAGAGAAAAGAAAACCTGTTCAACAAATGGTGCTGGGAAAATTGGAAAGCCACGTGGAAAAGAATGAAACTAACTGCTGTCACTATATACCAAAACTAAATCAAAATGCATCAAAGACCTAAACATAAGAACTGAAACAATAAACTGCATAGAAAAAAGCATAGGTACTAAACTTATGGACCTTGGGTTCAAAGAGGATTTTAACTGCTGAAACTAATTCCAAAACAATGTTTATTTCACAATAAAAAATAATAATTAAAAAAAGAGGATTTTATGAATTTGACCTCAAAGGCAAGGGAAATAACAGCAACAATAAATGAATGAGACTATATCAAACTAAAAAGCTTCTGCACTGCAAAAGAAACCATCAACAAAACAAAGAGGCAACCAATCAAATGAAAGAAGATGTTTGCAAACAATGCCTCTGATAAGGGGCTAATTATCCAAAATATATAAAGAACTTGTACAACTCAACCCAATTAAAAAATAGGCCATTGACATAAAGAGACCCTTCTCCAAAGAAGACATACAAATAATGTTCAACAGATATATGAAAAAAATGCTTCATTAATATTAGGGAAATGCAAATCAAAGCCACAATAAGATATAACCTCATACCTGTTATAAGGGCTACCATCAAGACAAAAAATAAGTGTTGCAGAGGCTGTGAAGAAAAAGGAATCCTCATACACTGCTGGTGGGAATGCAAATTGGTACAGCAGCTATGGAAAACAGTATGGAGGTTTCTGAAAAAATTAGGAATAGAATTACCATATGACCCAGCAATCCCTCTCTTGGGTACCTACCCCCCAAAATCTGGAAACATTTATCTGTAAAGATATATGTACTCCAATATTCATTGCAGCATTATTTATGGTGGCCAAGACATGGAAACAACCAAAGTGTCCTTCAATGGATAACTGATTAAAGAAGTTGTGGTATATATACACAATGGAATACTAATCTGCCATAAGAAAAGATGAAATACCGCCATTTACAACATGGATGGATCTTGAGATTATTATGCTAAGCGAAATAAGTCAGACAGGAAATGTCGAGAACCATATGACCTCACTCATATGTGGGATATAAAACTGAAAGTAACAAAGGAACAAGATAAACAAAAACTCATACAGAGACAGCAGGTTAGTGGATACCAGAGGGCGAGGGGGGTGGTAAATTAGGGTAAAGGGGGTCACATATATGGTGATGGAAGCAGAAATGACTCTGGGTGGCGAGCACACAATTGATACATAGAAGAGATATTATAGAAATGTACACTTTAAACTTATGTAATTTTACTAATCATTGTCACCCCAATAAATTTAATTTAAAAACATCTCCCCAGCCAAGATTAATGCAGTCTGAATCTACTGCTAGAAACCTATTTATTTGATCTCTTTAGAATAAAAATACTCCTGGGAGGGATAGCATTTTATCATTAACCTATCACCTATGGACAGATAAGTAAATCAGAGTTTAGCTATCAACAAGTTTTTAATAATGCTGAGTGGGCTGGGGAGGAACACATAGTAGTTAGGAACTACAGAAATGGGAGCTTCTCTGAAAGAAAAAAGTGAAAATCAAAATAAATACCAATGATGATATGAGAGGAAACTAGTCAATGCCTGAATTTTCTATAAACCAAGAATTCAGCATTTCCACATTTCTCACATAGAACATGGCATAGAAATTTGATTTAGGGTGCCATTTAGCTCTGTGGTACTGACTCATTAAGAGGAGAATTATTCTTTACTGGAGAATCACTTCAGAGGGTAATCGACATTTTTTCATAAGAAGACATTCTAAGAACAATTACAATTTTATAAAAGAGAATAATGAGTATCTTTATAATATGATTATATTTGACCTTCCAGACATTGAAGTTTGAAAAAGGTTTGGTTCATAAGTGAACCTTTTCATAAATATCCCTTTTTATTGGACAAAATTATAACAAAGCAAAAACAACTAGCTTTCCTGAAAGAGAAATATGTTTTCTTTTGTTTTTTCTCATGAGAGCTTGTCTAGACAGACATAATGTTTAAGGTTTATTTAATTATTGTAGTTATTTTTCCTCTCACTTTGTACTTTAACATTTTTGGTCCAACTATTAACATATATATTTTTGGCAAAGCCAACTGTTAGTTCTAATTGGGAAAATGACTAAACATAAAGTCACAAAAATAAAACATTTTTCAAACTAATAATCAAAATTACTAGGTTTTAGTGTGAGAATAACATTCCTGACATATAAACCTGCAACAATATTCATTTAAGCTGTTTGTCATATGTCCCACTTAATATACTAGTCTTTCCTGGGAGAATAATCCTGTGTTCCATATTTCCAATCTACAAATCAATCCTAGAAAATATTTACAAATTTTAAAAAGAAAATCTATGTAAATTAAAACCCAAAGAATCATCTTACACTGTTAACATGTAAACTTTTAAAACACAAGGACTTTTTTACATTATTATTTGAAATTCCATATTTTTTTTAAAAGTGTATTCATTAGATTTCTGTTTACCGCTTCATCAATGTTCAAAGTACCATTGTTAGAGTCAAAACTTTCACAGGTCTCTGTTGCAAGTAACCAATATTCTATACCAAATGCTACAAGAAACAGGATAATGCCAATAGCACTGATAATTCCTGCTATGAGAGCAACAAATCCAATTTTCATGATAGAATGGGTAGATTTGTTGTTCAAAAAAATATATATGCAGAGAACTTCCAGTAAGATGGCGGAATAGACAGACGCTGTGCCGACTAACTCCCAGGATCACACCAAAATTACAAATACTTTATAAGATATTCAACCTCGGAAGTTCCCTGGACCCTAGATGAGTAGAACCTCTAAACGAAGGACTTAAAGAGAAGGACACGTCAAGTCCGGTAGGAGGGGCGGAGACGAGCGAGGGTGAACCCCATGAGGGACACCTCAGCGGTGGGGAGACTTCTCTGGTTGGGGGCGAGACTCTCCGGCCCCACACCGTGCTCACCACCCCAGAGTTACGTTGCTGGGAAGAGGAGTTCTATGACAGCTGGAAGGAGAAAATAGTGAGGACTCTCTTTGCTCAGCTCGGTGGGGCTGAGGGCAGCTTAAGAGACAGTGGAGCTGGCAAACCGACTCGCTTGCTTGTGAGCACTCACCCGGTTCCTGGTGGAGGGAGTGGCTTTGTGAACGGAGCCCAGGAGCTTCTGGGAAGGACTGAGCTGAGTGCCTTTGGCGTGGGAACTGGAGGTTTTTGGAATCATTGTTCTGCTGGTGTGGAGCTTGCACACAAGTAGCACACAGGAGGGCACCATGTTTTCAGGGCTGGGTCCTCCCACAGAGGCTCAGGCCTGGGACTGCATTGGTCTGCTGGAATTGGCGCAGGAGTGCGTGTTTGCGTACGTGCGTGCGTGCGTGCGCATGCGGCCTTGGATCCCCACGCTCCATACTGTTTGTGCTGCGTAACCAGGGAAACGCCGGGCAAGCGCGCTCCGACTACAACAGACTGCTTATTGAGACCCGGAAGTGCGCTACTTGCCTTAGGTCCCTGATTTCCGCACTGCGCATGCAGAGTTGTCTTGGTGGCAATTGGCTGTTGTGCTGCTCGCCTGCTCTTTGAGTGGCTGATTGGGACAGGCTGAGACAGGGAGTTTTCCTGGGAGTGTAGGGCCTCGAGCTGTGCACCTGCGTGATTCAGCCGGGGCTTTCCAGGCGAGTTTGTGTGGTTTGGCTGCTGATGCAGGAGTGCATGCTGCTCTGACTTGGTGGAGGCCACTGACCACACCCTGTGGTGCCTTGGGGGCCTGCCCCTCCCACCTAAAGCAGTGTCGCCAGGGTCACCCTGACCCTGGTCCCTGGCCCCTACCTCCACAGGCCACAGAGGGTTTTTTGCAGCAGCAGACAACGCGCAACAACCTGTGAGGATTTTTGGTGATGAGCACAGTTCCAAAGCACACAGCAAATAATTGTGGGAAGCTTACTTCAAGTCTAGAGGGAGGTCGGTGCATGACGCACTGAGCCCTTCCCCCCAGCAGCTGGTGCTGAGTCACCCAGTATCACTCTATTGCTGAGCAAATGGTCTGCAGATTAAAGTGGGCTGAGAGCTCCTCCCCCATTTTTTTTCTTCTTTTTTTTTCTTTTTTTTCTTTCTTTCTTTTTTCCTTCTAGGTAATCTAATGCATTGAAGCAATCAGAGTGACAGCCAGAATGAAGAAACAAAGAAACATGTCCCAAGTAAAAGATCAGAAGAAACCTCAACAAATGGAACTAAATGAAACAGAGGTATCCAACATTTCAGAGACAGAGTTTAGAACACTGATGATAAAAATGTTTCAGGAACTTAGGGAGCACATAAAGAAGGATACAGAAATCATATAAAACAACCACGTAGAATTAACAATACAATAACTGAAATGAAGAACATACTCGAAGGAATCACCAGAAGATTAGATGAAGCAGAGGACTAGATCACTGGTTTAGAAGACAAAATAGCAGAAACCACCCAGTTGGAACAGCAAAAAGAAAAAAGAATAAAAAACAATGAAAATAGTTTAAGAGACCCATGGGACAACATCAAGCCCAACAACATTCTTTGCACCATAGGAATACCAGAAGTAGAAGAGAAGAAGCAAGGGATTGAGAATGTATTTGAAGAAATAATGACGAGAACTTCCCTACCCTGGTGAAGGAAATTGACATACAAGCCCAGGAAAGTGCAGAGAGTTCCAAACAAGCTGAACCCAAACAGATCCACACCAAGTCACATCATAGTAAAAATGGCAAAGGTTAAAGACAATGAATCCTAAAAGCAGCAAGAGGAAGACAGCAGGTTACATACAAAGGAACTCCTATAAGACTAACAGCTGACTATCCTATACAAACACTGCAGGCCAGTAGGGAGTGGCAGGAAATATTCAAAGTGATGCAAAATAAAGGCCTACAAACAAGATTGCTCTACCCAGCACAGCTATCACTTAAAATTGACAGTGAAATAAAGAGCTTCTCAGAAAAGAATAAAATTAAGGAATTCATTACCATCAAGCCAGCATTGCAGGAAATGTTAAAAGGTCTTTTTAAACAGAAGAAAGGGGAAAATAAGCTAACCCAGGAAGATCAGAAATACAAATAACAAAATGGCAATACATATGCACCTATCAATAATTACTTTAAATGTGAATGGATTAAATGCTACAATCAAAAGACATAGAGTGGCTGAGTGGATAAGAAAACAAGACCCATGCATATGCTGTACACAAGACACTCAGGTAAAAAGACACACACAGACTGAAAGTAAAGGGATGGAATAAGATATTTCACAGAAATGGAAATGAGCCAAAAGCAGTAGTATTAATACTTATTTCAGCAAAATAGACTTTAAAATGAAGACTACAATAAAAGACAAAGAAGGACACTGCATAATAATAAAAGGTTCGCTTCAACAAGAGGACATAACCCTAATAAACATCTATGCACCCATCATGGGAGCTCCTAAATATATAAAACAGATTTTGACAGACATAAAGACAGAGACCAACAGCAACACTATCGTAGTAGGGGATTTCAACACTCCATTGTCACCAATGGACAGATCCTCCAGACAGAAAATCAACACGGAAACAGTGGCCTTAAATGACACTTTAGACCAGCTGGATTTAATTGATATTTTTAGAGCCTTTCACCCTAAAGCAACAGAATATACATTCTTCTCAAGTGCATATGGAAAGTTTTCCAAGATAGACCATATGTTAGGACACAAAACTAGTCTCAATAAATTTAAGAAGATTGAAATCATATCAAGCATCTTCTCTGACCACAATGCTATAAAACTAGAAATCAATTGTAAAAAGAAACGTGGAAAGCACACAAATACATGGAGGCTGAATAACATGCTATTTGATAGTGAGTGGGTCAAAACTGATATCAAGGAAAAACTCAAAAGCTATCTCAAGACAAACGACAATGAAAACACAACAACCCAAAGTCTATGGGATGCAGCGAAAGCAGTCCTAACAGGAAAATTCATAGCAATGCAGGCCTATCTAAAGAAAAAGAATAATCTCTTATCAACAGACTATCTTTACACCTGAGGGAACTGGAGAAAGAACAGCAAAACAAGCCCAAATGGAGTACAAGGATGGAAATAATAAACACCAATGCAGAAATAAATGAAATAGAGACAAAAGAAAATACAAAGGATCAATGTAACCAAAATCTGGTTTTTTGAAAAGATAAACAAAATTGACAAAGCCTTAGCCAGACTCACTAAGAAAAAGAGATGACCCAAATTAATAAAATCAGAAATGAAAGAGGGGAAGTGATACAGATGCCACAGAAATACCGGAAATTGTAAGAAAATTCTACGAGCAACTATATGCCAACACATTTGATACTCTGGAGCAAATGGATACATTTCTAGAAGCATACAATCTACAAAGTCTGAACCAAGAAGAAACAGAAACTCTGAACAGACTGATTACTACCAAAGAAATTGAGTCAGTAATCAACAAGTTTCCAAAAAACAAAAGTCCTGGACCAGATGGATTCACAGGAGAATTTTACAAAACATTCCAAAAAGAATTAATACCTATTCTCCTCAAACTATTCCAAAAAATACAGATGGCTTGAAGGCTCCCAAGGACATTTTATGAGGACACTATTACTCTGATCCCAAAGTCAGACAAAGATATTACAAAAAAAGGAAACTATAGGCCGATATCCCTAATGAACATAGATGCAAAAATCCTCAACAAAATACTAGCTAACTGAATTCAGCATCACATTAAAAAGATCATACACCACGATCAAGTGGGGTTCATTCCTGGTATGCAACGTTGGTTCAACATCCGCAAATCAAATAATGTAATACATCACATTAACAAAGTGAAAAATAAAAATCATATGATCATATCAATAGATGCAGAAACAACATTTGACAAAATCCAGCAATGATTTATGATAAAAACTATTAGCAAAGTGGGAATAGAGTGATCATATCTCAACATAATAAAGGCCATATATGATAAGCCCAAAGCAAACATCATACTCAATAGGGAAAGGCTAAAAGCTTTCCCCTTAAAATCAGGAACAAGATAAGGCTGCCCACTTTCACCACTAAATTTCAACATACTCCTGGAAGTTCTGGCCACAGCAATGAGAAAAGAAAATGAAACAAAAGGCATTCAAATTGGAAAAGAGGAAGTAAAACTGTCATTATATGCAGATGACATGATACTATATAGAGAGAATCCCAACGACTCCACCAAAAAACTGTTAGAACTGATCAATGAATTTAGTAGGGTAGCAGGATACAAAATTAACATTCAGAAATCAGTTGCATTTGTATACACCAATAATAAACTATCAGAAGAAGAAATCAGGAAATCAATCCCATTTACAATTACTTCAAAAACAATAAAATACCTAGGAATAAATTTAACCAAATAAGTAAAAGACCTGTACTCAGAAAATTATAAGACGTTGAAGAGAGAAATCAAAGAAGATACAAATAAATGGAAATACATACCATGTTCATGGATAGGAAGAATTAATATAGTTAAAATGTCAATACTACCTAAGGCAATATATAGATTCAATGCAATTCCTATCAAACAACCAAGAACATTTTTCTCAGAAATAGAACATATAATCCAAAAATTTATATGGAGCCATAAAAGACCTCAAATAGCCATAGCAATCTTGAGAAATAAGAACAAAGTGGGGGGTATCATGCTACCTGACATCAAATCATACTACATGGCTACAGTAATCAAAACAGTATGGTACTGGCATAAAAACAGACACATAGATCAATGGAACAGAATAGAGAGCCCAGAAATAAACCCATCCGTATAAGGTCTTTTAATCTATGGCAATGGAAGCAATAATTTACATTGGAGTAAAGATAGTCTATTTAATAAATGGTGCTGGGAAAATTGGACTGACACGTTCAAAAAAATTAAAATGGACCACCTACTTACACCATATACGACAACAAATTCAAAATGGATTAAAGACTTAAATGTAAGACCTGAAACCATAAAACTCCTAGAAGGAAACATAGCGAGTAAATCTGCAGACATTACCCTCAGTAATATTTTTACTGAGATATCCCCTCGGGCAAGGGAAATTAAAGAACAAATTAACATATGGGATTACATCAAACTTAAAAGTTTTTTCACAGCAAAGGAAATCATCAATAAAACAAAAATACAGCCTACTGAATGGGAGACGATATTTGCCAATGATATATCTGATAAGGGGTTAATATCCAAAATTTATAAAACACTCATTCAACTCAACACCAAAAAAACAAGTAACCCAATTAAAAAATGGGTAGAGGATATGAAGAGTCATTTCTCTAAAGAGGACGTACAGATGGCCAACAGGCATATGAATAAATGTTCAACCTCACTAATCATTAGGGAAATGCAAATAAAAACCACAATGAGATACAACTTCACTCCGGTCAGAATGGCTATCATCAATAAATCAACAAACAACAAGTGGTGGCGAGGCTGTGGAGAAAAGGGAACCCTGGTTCACTGTTGGTGGGACTGCAGATTGGTGCAGCTATTATGGAAATCAATATGGAGGTATCTCAAAACCTGGAAATGGAACTACCGTATGACCCAGCAATTCCACTCTTGGGTATCTATCCAGAGAAACCCAAGACGCTAAGTCGAAAAAATATATGCACTCCTATGTTCATTGCAGCGCTATTCACAATAGCCAAGACTTGGAAACAACCGAAATGCCCATTGGTAGATGACTAGATTAAGAAACTGTGGTACATTTATACAATGGATTTTTACTCTGTTTTAAGGAAGAATGACAGCGTACCATTTGGGATGATATGGATGGACCTAGAGACTATTATATTGAGTGAAATAAGTTAGTCGGAGAAAGACAAATACCATATGATTTCACTTATATGTGGAATCTAAAAAACTGAATGAACGAGCAAAGTAAACAGAAGTGGTCTCAGAGATATAGAGGAACAACTGATGGTTGCTAATTGAGAGAGGGTGGGGATGAGGGAGAAGGGGAAGGGATTAGACAGCATAAATATGTAACTACAATACAGGGACATGAAAGACAGTTTGAGGAATATAATTCATAATGTTGTAAATATTTTGTAGGGTGTCAGATGGTCACTTGTCTTGCTAGGGAGACAGCACCATGGATGGGGTAGAGGCTTGATCACTGCACTGTACACCTGAATCTGATGTTGTGTAATATTGTATGTCAACTATATATATATATATATATATATATATATATATATATATATATATATATATATATATATGGTCATGGGTCGTGGAGTATAGTGTGGGAGTGGAGCCAAGGGAATTGTAATAGATATGTATGATATTGGGGGGGAGTGAGGTGGTGGATTGGGGGAGGGCTGTTGTCACTTTGAGTGGTAAAAAGTATAACTATTGCACTGTGTTGTATAGCTGAAACTAATTCTAAAAAAATGTGTATTTCTCAATAAAATATAATTTTAAAAAATTCCAATGGCATTTTTCACAGAAATAGAAAAGGAAATCCTAAAATTTGTATTGAAAAACAAAAGGCCCCAAATGCCCTAAGTAATCCTGGAAAAGAACAAAGCTAGAGACATCACATTTCCTGATTTCAAACCATATTGCAAAGATATAGCAATCCAAACAATATGGCATAAAAATAGATACACAGACCAATGAAACAAAATCAAGAACCCCCAAATAAACCTTTGGATATATGACAAGAGAGCCAAAAATATTCTATGGGTTAAGGATAGTCACTTCAATAAATGATTCTGGGGAAAATGAACACTCACATGTAAAAGAATAAAATTGAACACTGTCTTACATCATTTAGAAAAATTAACTGAAAGTGAATTAATGACAAATGCAAAACCTGAAAACATAAAACTCATAGAAGAAAATATAGGGATAAAGATCCTTTATGTTGGTGTTGGCAATGATTTTTTGTATATATACCAAAAGCACAAACAACAAAGAAAAGCACAATTCCCAGCAAATACCACTAACAGAGATATCTAAGCCTTTACCCCGGGCTAGAACACTTTTTTTGTGAGGACTCTATTTCTAAGCCTGCAAGACACTCATACCTCTCTCTCTCTCTCTCTCTCTCTCTCTCTCTCTCTC
>NW_017731759.1:194643-221884 GCF_001890085.2 Hipposideros armiger | reverse complement strand
CACACACACACACACACACACACACACACGCACACACTCACACACACACACACTTTCTGCCCAGTTTTTGTTGTTGTATTTTTCTGGCATTTTCTGTCTCCCAATGGATATAACATTTTGATAGATGGAGGTAAAGGTAAACAGTCGTTTCTTTAAGCATCTGACTCAACATACTCTGTAGAAACAAGGGTAAAGACAGCAGGAGAGGATCAGACCATCTTACTTACGATTATTTGGGCAGACTGTAGTTTATGATCCAAATCTTGGATATGCCATGAAGTAATATATTGGCCCATCTTTATCTTACATTCAAATATTATGTTGTTTGTCTGTGCTTTGTGTGTGTGTGTGTCTGTGTTTGTGTGTTCTGTTAACTCTGTAAACTTTTACTGTATCCTATCAATAATTTAGTGAGGAGTTGTGAAAGGATGTATTAAAGACTCTAGGTAGGGACCATTTAAAACAAAAGTGACTTCTCTAATACTTAAAATAAGATTCTCAAAGAAATGAAGTGATACTACCATCCCCATATCAGTTCCTACATTCTTCCCTGCAGCTTCAAGTTTAACTTAGTAAAATGAATTAACAAGTAATGATATTGTTATACAACCTTAATTCTCACTACTGGCAATGGATAATAAATCAAACTAAGTGTCTCTGGTGCTAATTTGATTCATTTTACCATCAAATTATTTCATCACAAGAAGAAGAACTTTGATTTAGCTTGTCTCTTCCCTCTTCCCATAAATTTGTTTTCTTTCTAAGATTTGGCCATCTTTCTTTAATCAATGCTCACAGATTACAGTAAGCCTTCAGTTAATTTCTAGAATTATAAAAAATAGTTTGACAATTTTTGCCATTGTCCTAATTGCTGTTATTAATGAGCAGATTTTATTTTATTTTTAATTATTTTTTAAATTAAAGTTTATTGGGGTAACAATTGTTAGCAAAGTTATATAGGTTTCAGGTGTACAATTCTGTATTATATCATCTATATATCACATTGTGTGTTCACCACCCAGAGTCAGTTCTCTTTCCATCACCATATATTTGATCCCTTTTACCCTCATGTACCACTCTTTTCCCCTTTTACCTTCTGGTAACCACTAAACTATTGTCTATGAGTTCAAAGGAATTTAAACTTTATCCTTTTTCTCTATAAATGTGAAGTCTTATAGGTATAGATAGATTCTGAATTTAGTATAGTATGATTTAATTTTTTTTCTAAAACTTGAAGGACCATAAATGACTTAAATATATTCCCTGGAAATCTCCCCTAGCTACATTGTTCTCTGTGACAATCAAATAAACATCAACAACAATCAATCATATTTCATCAGACTGGCATATTTTGTAAAGCTAAAGGCCAAAGCGAGGCTTAACTCGATTTTGAGGAAGTAAATGTACATCAACCAAGAAAGGTCATTCATACATACAAGCCTGATAAGTCTTGTGCACTGATTGGCACTGGTGATTCTGCTATCTTACTGAAGGTTTGTAATAAGTGTAGTATGTAATCAATAAAGAATACTCTGCTCAATTGGGATTATGGAGCATCTTTACAATTTTAGCATTTTTTAACCATCACCAGTGTCATTTCTACATTATCATTTTTCCTAATTTTGCACTTCCTCTGATTCTATGCTTTCTTTCCCTTTGATTCCTGCAGTCAAGCTCTCTGTTGCTCAAACACCCTCTGTATTTTCCTCCCATGATGCCTTTGTTCACATTGTTCTGCAGGAATAGCTGAGCACTCTCTTCTCAGTGCACTCAAAATTGTATTTAACATTTAACTTTTGTAACTATTTGTACATATCTACCTCTCTCAATAAAATGTGAACTCATCAAATGATTTTGATTTTGATATAGGGAAAGAGATTGAGTCTTTTTGAGAATTAAATGAATCTCCACCAGAAAACTTGCTAATTAATAGCAACTTAGTCTTTGTTAAAAAAGGGGAAATGCAACATTTTACTGACTTGAGTCCTAAAACCAATGCTTAGGCAAATTCTTGGAGATTATTTTCTTATAATAGGTAGGCACACAGAGTGTTCAATTAAAATGCAATAAATTTCTCAACTAAATTGTCAATGTCTACCTCCTACTAGAAATGAGCTAAATACCTTTCTTTTCAGTCATTAGGCAAATATTCCATACAGAGTAATGATTTACTAAACAGTCCCCCACCACACCGCACCACGACCCAATGTCCCTTCCAAAATACTGAGTATTTTCATAGAGTAACATATACATTGCGGGAATGTAGTATAATTAAAATGTGGACTATAGTACAGCAGCTGTTGAAAACTTCATTCAATTTCTCAGCTGTTCATTCTTCTCCAGAATTACATGAGGACATGGTGGCCCCTCTCCTGGAATTCATATGTGCTTAAATCTCAGGAATTTTTTGTTATATAAATAAAATGACCCTTCTAATGAAGATCACTAAAGAGACAAAGAAAAAAGAAAAAGATATTCAAAATTATATCCTGAAAATAGACTGCTGGAAAAATATTTTAATTCAAATTATCCATCAGTAACATTATTTTTATTTCAAATTTTCCAACCATAAGTTTTCCTAGTGCTCAGGTTTTTCTTTCATTTGGCTTTACATATTTTTTGTGTGTATTCTCACAACTCCTTGCAACTTCTAAATTCTATATCTCCCTATTATTGTTAATACACCAACATTAGATGGACATCTAATGGAACGAAAGGGTTAGGAGTATTGAATTTGAAAATTTTCGTGAAGGACAGTTTTGGTCAGTGAGCAATGCACCCCGTTGTCCCTCAATTCCCTCTGTAAAATAACTCAAGCTTCTTACAAGTACTTTCATATTTTTCACCTGTATCAGTATAGCAAGAACTCTCTGGGAAGGCAGTGCACATACCACTACAAGGGAAAATGTTATCCTGCCCTATGCCTCCCAGCTATTTCTAATCATATGGCAGAATTGTATTCACATGGTTTCTCTGCTACAACTCTTTGCTAAGAAGGGGGCATGAGTGATTAAAAGGCCTCAGAATTAATACTGCACAATGGCAATTTGTTTATAAGTTTCTTTGAAGTTTTAGCAGTGTGGTGTGATGGTGTGCCAGGCAGAGCAATGAAACATGTGCTTTATTTATCTGGGAACTGTTATATTTTGAAATTAAAAAGTTAATTTTTTAGAAAACATTTCTCCTGTCGGTGCTTTAGCAGTACTGCTGCTGCTGTTATTGTTGTTGTTATTGTTATTATTATTATTATTATTATTATTATTACTATTATGATTATATTGGCCAGGGAAGTAAATTCCATTGCCCTAAGTTTTCATCAATATTGTCTGAGTTACACAAGAGACAGGTTTCTTCATGCTGAAAAATGTGCATAAGCTGGAAAATATATATTTTAAATACATCAGCATCCTTTTACCTTTCTCTGATTTCAACTCCCACTCAGATGTAGTGTATTCTTTTCATTTGTATAAAGTCTGTTTTCTAGCAGTTTTCAATAATTCTCCTTTTTTGTTTCTTTTTATAGGAAAAAATATCCTGTAGTAACAATGGCCATTCCACTCTGGAAAATTTACTTACTACATCTCTGCACTGAATTCCACTATTGATTTGAACTGGGCAAAACATTCCCCTCTCATTTTACTGGGTCCCTTATCATAAGTGACAACTTTTGAGGTCTTTATGGTGGGAACTGTATCAGAATCTTGCCACAAGTTTGTAGATGTTTACAATTTACAACTAACACCCCTCTCCCCCTAAAAAGATTGGATTTCTCCTGGTAGAATGAGTCTTGAATGTTCAAAGTAAGAGAGAAGTCAAGATAGAAAGAAATAAGAAAGAGAAAATAAGAAAAGAGAAAAGTTGAAAAGAAACAATAGGTGCAAGAAAAGAAGAGGAAAAATCTTGCGTAATCCTTTTGAACTGCTTTTTAAAAATGGTTTAATAAAACTATTAAAATATATTTTCATGAATCCATGCAGTGTACAATGACAGCATGAAACCATGTTTTAAACAGTTTTAAAGGACTAAAACTGAAAAAAAAATTTATTATCCACACTAAAGCTCAAGTATTTAACTTTTCAAGTATTTAACTGAGTACTTTTCCACTCAGCCATAGAATTTCAAGACCACCAATATGGGTTCTACAAAAATAAATAAGGAAATATAGTTGAAATTGTTATTTGGAATTGTATAGGACCATAAAGTAACTAGAAAATATTTCATGAATTTGTTGGCCTGGCAGCAGTATTTTCAAAAAAGCAAACAAACAAACAAACAAACAAACAAACAAACCAGGGGGAGGGGCAGGGTGTTTCTATCACTCATAACTTTTGGAAAGTTAATTTTAGGGTAAAGTAAACCATTGGAAAACTATGTCTAGAAAAATATATGTTTAATAGATTCAGGTAAGATTAATACATATTCAGTAACAGCATGTGTATATGTGTGTGTGTGTGTAACAGGTAACAATTTCATGAAAACCAATGATATATTTTGAGATACAAATGAGTACAGAAATTTGTTAGGTCCATTAATATATTTAAAACCTAAAATTTTGACAAAATAATACCAAAGCCCAAAGTAAGGAAAGTTTATAAGCCTTAGTTAATGGCCCGTTTATTTTAGATCATATTCAATAAAATTCTGCATAATGAGGTAATTTAAACAGTTCCTTGGAGTTCATTTTAATGAGATTTGATTAAATTTAAATGCTGGAAGTGTTTTTATAGTTCTACAGTATAACATTAATTTATATTATATGATTTTATGTATTTTGTTCTAGATTTCACAATGTATTTTTGTTAATTATCTGATGTTCTCTTTAAATACTTTGGTGATAGGCAGAAATTGTGGCTTGGTAAAATAAAGTGAATTAGCCATTGTCGGAAAGCAAAGCTTTATCTATGATACAGTTCTCTTGACTTCTAGTCCAGTGTTCTATTGTTTCTCTGATTCTCTAATGAATATGAGGGAATATAACAGGGGTGGCTCCCACCTAAGAAAATTTATTATGTAATAACTTATTGTATATTTAAGGTTATATTACCCACTCACATGAAAAGTATATGCCAAGTTAACACCAAAGGAAACACACACAATCCAATCCAAGTTTGCTTCTTTGCATTGTCATTAGCCTAAATTTGGAAACTGTTCCTCTTCCCCACCTTTGAGCTTTTGTTTAAATCACCACCTCCCAAAAAAAATATCAACTTACCTGCTATCTGCCACATTATGTCCATTCCCTTAAAGTCAGTCATTATTTCTCGCAAGATTTTTTCTGTCAAATATACACTAATAATATCTCAGATCCCTGACCCTTTGCCCATATCACTTTTATATCATTCATATTTTGCATTAGATTAAAATTATTTTATATATCACTTTCTCCCAATAGACTGTATACTACATAATAGTTTATTAATTATCCAGGTAAACCCCAGCAATCAGTATAGCCCTTACATATATTATGTGCGCAATAAGTTGTTTTTTTTTAAATCTCAGACTTACTCATTCCCCTGAGAGATCATTTAAAAATATTTCTTTTAAATATGCTATCATTAGATGAATATCCTTATTTTTGGCCTTAGAAGTATTTTGAGGACAGAAAACATTTACCTTTTACCATATATCCCCATACAATATAGGAGCCACCCATAGAAACTCAGACAACTACAGTGAGTCACAAGATACACTGTATGATAAGATCGAGTTTTTGATTTTGTAATTATTTTCTGTGATTGCCTTGTAAATGGCATGTAAATTTGTATGACTGAAGGTATTATTTTCACTTGGCTGTTCATCAAATTATTTCTACTTAATCAGCCACATCTTTTCCTTCAACATATCTCTTTAGACAGAGGCAGTCCAAGATGGTGGAATAGGTGGGCACTGTACCTACTGTCTCCCAGGATCACACCAAAATTACAAATAAATTATACAACAATCAACCTCTGGGTTCATCTGAACACTAGCTGAACAGAACCACTAAAACTAAGGACTTAAAGAAGAGGCCACATCAAGACTGGTAGGAGAAGCAGAGATGTGAGGCAGGCTGACACCAGACCCATGGAGAGAGGACAAACACTGGGAGGGACACCTCAGTTGCAGATGTCCTTCCTGAAGAGGGAGGGGCCCCAGCCCCATGCCAGGCTCTCCAGCCCATGGGTCCTGTGCCTGGAAGGGGCGTTCCATGATAGCTGGTAGTAGAAATCAGTGAGGACTCTGTCTGCCCATCACAGTGGGGTAGAGGGTTGCTGGAGTCCCAGAAACCCTCTTGTGGAGCCAGCACATGAACTTGCTTGCTGGTGAGCACTCACCTGGTCTCTGGTGGAGGGAGTAGCAGCTTGGGTGTCCCAGGATCCTGCGAGGAAGGACTGAACTGAGTACCTTTGGTGTGGGAACTGGAGGGACTGCAGCCATTGTTCCTCCTGTGCAGATCCTGCACACATGTGAAGGCACCATCTTTTCAGGATTAAGCTCTCTCCCAAAGGGCCATGTCTGGGACCACACTGGTCTGATGGAATTGGCGATGTGCGCATGCTACCTTGGTGACACCCTGTGTCCCCGCTTTCCACACTGCTTGTGTGTCATTGCCCGGGAAAATGCCTGACTGTCAGGCCATTTACCCTACCCCACAGACTGCAGATAGGACAAGCAGAGGGTCTGGGGCAGTCGGAGAGCATTTGCCAGTGGAATTCGGCTGAGAGACACACTACTAGTTGCGAGTGGTGGGTGGCCAAGGCATACTTGGTGTGTCTTTGTGGGCTGGTTGCCAGTGCAGGAGCAGAGGCTGCTCTGACTTTGTGGGACCCACCAACCACATCCCATGGCACCCTGGGGGCTTCCCCAGCCATGTAGAACTGAGTTACCAGGGGCACATGGGCACCTGGTTGCCCACCCTGCCTCCACAGGCCATAGAGGTTTTTTTGTAGTGGTGGACAGCCCACAGCGACCTGGGCAGATTTTGGTGATGAGCAGTGTCCCAGAAGCCACAGCAGCTACTTGCGGGCAGCTTTCAGGAGCCCGGGAGTCTGAGGTGAAGGCTAGTGCACTTGTGGCTTGCAGGGGCAGGGGGGCATTATTTTCCAGATTGGGGCCTCCCTCAGGGTGCCAGGTATGGGACCTCATTGGGAGGATCCTGCACACAGGCACTGTCTTGTGATTCGTGGGTACCTGCCTTCCACACAGCTCATGCTGAGTCACCCGGAGACTCTTTATTGTGGGGGGGCTGGCTCTGCACCACAGGCTGCCTGCAGACTAAAGCAGGTGAAAACCCTTTTTTCTTTTTCTTTTTTTTCTTTTCTTTTTTCCTTCTCTGTCTTCTTTTACCTTCTTTCTTCTTATTCTTTTTTATTTTTTTCTGTTTTCTTTCTTTGTTGTTTCTCTGTTTCATATTTTTGGTTATTTTTGTTTGTTTTGTTCTGTTGTTTTGTTTTTTTGTGTATTTTTGTCTTGTCTATTTGTTGTTTTTTTTGTGCAGGTGTATTTGTTTTTTGTTGATGTTGTTTTGTTTTGTTTTGTTTTGCAAGGTGGTTGTGGGCCCAGCACTAGTCCAGGAACTGAGACTACACTGAATTTTTAGAAACCACTGACCACACCCTTTTAGCCCTCTGTAAAAACACCCCACCCACCTACAACTGCATTTCCAAGACCACTCTGGGAGCCTGGGTGAATGGCTCTGCTCACACAAACCACAGAGAAGGTTATTTACAGCAGCAGAGAGTCTGCAGCAACCTGGGGAGATTATGGTGATGAACATTGACCCAAAACCTGCCCTGTAGCCACTTGAGAGCAGCTCTCAAGAATTTGCAAGCCTGAGGTGGAAGCTGGCAACAATGCCTTTGGGGCGTTGTTCAAGGGAATCACAGGTCAGGTACTGGTGTAAAATCTCGATCTGCATTAATGTTGTAAAAACTACCATTCTCATTCCATGTCTCACTTGAACTCCATCCTGCCCAGATAGTGCTGCATCACTGAGGGCACCCTCAACACCAGGTCAACTAGACAGACACACACTCCTAAGGAGCCTCTTTCAACAGTTTAGCCTTACAGGAAACTGACAAGTGGCAACAGGCCTGGGGGGCCCTGGACCTTTTGGTAAGCTGCCTCGGGCCCAATATCAGTGGCAGACAGACTCAGTTCCCAGAGAGGCCAACCCCACATGTGTCCAGGTCCAGCACAGGCAGCACCCAACCTCATACAGCTTTGAGACACTTACCAGGTAGCAACAGACCAGTAACAGACAGGGCTGAAACTGCCCTGCACAGGAGCCTCACACAAGAGACATCAGAAACAATATACCCAGAGGCCAGCTTCAGACCAAACCAGAGCACGGCCTGGTTTGACCTACATGTAGCATACCCAAAAGAAATTCTCAATAGGCACAAGAGTCCACAGGGTCCAAGCCCCCTCTGAAGGGTCAAACCTCACACAGCAGCTCATACACTGTGGGCATAGCCAATTCCCATAGCTAGTCAGCCTTGGTGTCAATCCCACCCACTGACAAGCCAAAAGTAATTAAAGCTCAACTTCAACAGGAGAATACATACAACACAAAGGACACATCTGGAACACATGCACAGGAGAATAGAGAGACTGTGCAGTTCGACTATGAAAGATACATCCTACATAAGGCCACCCAGCAAAGACTGAGAGACATAGGTGATCTACATAATATGTAGAAGCAAACACAGAGTGATAGCCAAAATGAGGAAACAAACATGTCCCAAATAAAAGAACAGAAGAAACCTCCATAAATGGAACTAAATGAAGCAGAGGCAGAGATAAAGTTTAGAACACTGGTTATAAGAATGTTTAAGGAACTTAGTGAAAATTTCAACAAAGAGATAGCAAACATAAAGAAGGATACAGAAATCATAAAAAATAACTAGTCAGAAACAAAGAATTCAATAACTAAAATGAAGAACACACTAGAAGGAATCACCAGCAGATTAGATGAAGCAGAAGATTGAATCAGCAATTTGGAAGACAAGATAGTAGAATTCACCCAATTGGAACAGCAAAAAGAAAAAAGGATAAAAAGCAATGAAAATACTTTAAGAGACCTGTGGGATAGCATCAAGCACAACAACATTCGCATCATAGGAATACCAGAAGGAGAAGAGAGAGAGCAAGGGATCAAGAACTTATTTGAAGAAATGATGACTGAAAACTTCCCTAACCTGGTAAAGGAAATTGACATACAATCACAGGACATGCAGAGAATCCAAAACAACATAAATCCTAACAGGCCCACAACAAGACACATCATAGTTAAAATGGCAAAGGTTAAAGACAAAGAGAATCCTGAAAGCAGCAAGAGAAGGATAGCTAGTTACTTACAAGGGAGATCCCATAAGACTATCACATGACTTTTCCACAGAAACTTTGCAGGCCAGAAGGGAGTGGCAGGAAATATTCAAAGTGATAAAAAACAAGGCCTACAACCAAGATTGCTCTACCCAATGAGGCTATTATTTAAAATTGAAGGCGAGATAAAGAGCTTCCCAGAAAAGAATAAACTTAAGGAATTCATTACCACCAAGCCAGCATTGCAGGAAATGTTAAAAGGGCTTTTTTAAACAGAAGAAAGGGGAAAACAAGCTAACCCAGGAAGACCAGAAATACAAATAACAAAATGGCAATACATATGCACCTATCAATAATCACTTTAAATGTGAATGGATTAAATGCTCCAATCAAAAGACATAGGGTGGCTGAGTGGATAAGGAAACAAGACCCATGCATATGCTACTTACCAGAAACTCACTTCAGATAAAAAGACACACGCAAGCTAAGAGTAAAAGAATAGAATAAGATATTTCACACAAATGGAAACAAGAAAAAAGCTGGGGTAGCAATAATTATTCGGACAAAATAGACTTTAAAACAAAGACTGTAATGAAAAACAAAGAAGGGCACTACATAATAATAAAGGGATCAAGACAACATAACCTTATTAAACATCTATGCACCCAACATATGAGCACCTAAATGTATAAAACAGATATCAACAGACATAAAGACAGATCAACAGTAATGTTATCATAGTAGGGGACTTCAACACCCCGCTGACACCAATGGACAGATCCTCCAGACAGAAAATCAACACGAAAACAGTGGCCTTAAATGACACATCATACCAGTTGGATTCAATCGATATTTTTAGAGTATTTCACCCCAAAGCAATGGAATATACATTCTTCTCAAGTGCACATGGAACATTTTTTAAGATAGACTACACGCTAGGCCACAAAACAAGTCTCAATAAATTTAAATAGATTAAAATCATATCAAGCATCTTCTCTGACCACAGTGTTATGAAATTAGAAATCAATTACAAGAAAAAAACTGGAAAACACATAAATTCATGGAGGCTGAATAACATGTTACTAAATAGCGAGTGGGTCAACAATGAGATCAGGCAGAAATCAAAATATACCTGGAGACAAATGGAAATGAAAACACAATGACCCGAAATCTATGAGATGCAGTGAAAGCAGTCTTAAGAGGGAAATTCATAACAATGCAGGGCTTCCTAAAAAAAAAAACAAAAATCTCAAATCAACAGTTTATTTTTACACGTAAGGGAACTGGGAAAAGAACAGCAAAATAAACCCAAAAGAGGTATAAGAGCGGAAATAAATAGAGACCAAAAACACAATACAAAATATCAATAAAACCAAGAGCTGGTTTTTGAAAAGATAAACAAAATTGACAAACTTTTAGCCAGAATCATCAAGAAAAAGAGAGAGAAGATCCAAATTAATAAAATCAGAAATGAAAGAAGTGATAACAGACACCAGAGAAATACAAAAAAAAATGAAGAAAATACTACAAGCAACTATACACCAACAAATTAGACAATATAAAAGAAATGGATATATTATATCTCTGTACTGTGTTTCATATCCCCATGATTACATTTTGTCTACTAATTTGCACTTTCTAATCCTTTCACCTACTTCCTCATCCCCTTTCCTCTTCAATCTAGCAACCAACAGTTTATTTCTATATCTCTGAGTCTATTTCTGTTTTGTTTCCTCATTTATTCTGTTCTTTATATTCCACATATAAGTGAGATCATATGATATTTGTTTTTCTCAATCTGACTTATTTCACATAGCATAATATTCTCAAGGGCCATCCATGTTGTCGCAAATGGTAAGATTTCAGGGTTTTTTGTTTGTTTGTTTTTATGGCTGAGTAATACTCCATTGTAAAGTCTTTGTTTGGTTTTGGGATCAGGGTAATAGTGGCCTCATTAAATGAACATGGAAGCCTTCTTTCCTTCTAGATATTTTGGAATAATTTGAGGCGAATATGTGTTAATTCTTTTCTGAGTGTTTGGTAAAATTCACCTGTGAAGCCATATGATCCAGAGCTTTTATTTGTCAGGAGCTTGTTGATTACTGATTCAATTTCACTGGTAGTCATCAGTCTGTTCAGATTTTCTGTTTCTTCTTGATTCAGCTTTGGGAGATTGCATGCTTCTAGAAATATAGAAGTATTAATCAACAATGTTATAAAGATTATGTAAGGTGTCAGATGGGCACTGGAATTATTAGGGGGATCACTTCATAGACTGTGTAGGTGCATGACCAATGCACTGTGTACCTGAAGCTGATGTACAATAATACAATATATGTAGTATTGGGATGTGGAGTATAGCATAAGGAAGATATGGTATTGTAACAGCTATGTAATATGTTAGGTGATAGTAGCTTGCAGGAGGGGTGTTATGACTTTGTGAGGGGTTAAATATCTATTATGTTGCTTTGTACACATGAAATTAATTTTTAAAATTGAAAGGAAACAAACATATCTCTTTAGAAATGGGGACATTTCAGAGTGGAATTAGTAGTATATGAGATGGAAAATAATTCATTCCAGTGGGGAAAAGGGATGTCTTACAATCTGGAAAAAAACAATAAATACCTGGATGGAAGTATCCTACAGATACAGATGTTTTAATTCTCAATGATCAGTAATATATAGCCAACTACATAGAAAGAAATAAAACATACTTAACATAAAGTTAATTTTACACATTGTATCCAAATTCTTAAACTTCACACAGCTTCCTTACATATGAATTATTTCTATTACCTTACACTTTAATGAGAATTTATTAAAACATGCTATTCAACTCTTGGCATAATAAAGGTGCTTTTTTTTTCTTTTATAAAACAAGAGGTTTTGACAACAACTAAAGAGGAAATTAAAAGAATCATGAACCTTTAATTATCAGTACAAACATTTATGTTAGAGAATTACATTAGCTTATAAATAATCAACTAATACTAATATATACTCTATGTTGCAAACTGTTCGCATAAAGCTGCATTATGTGGTATCTTACACAGAAATTGATTTTAATAGACACTGTTGTAGGGCTTAGGTTTATTTAAAGAAAAACAACTCAGAATATATTATTAAAGTAATGTAGTTAATTTATGACCTCTTTTCCATTATACACAAAAAAGCATTACACTTAAATAAAAGTTAAATCTGTTTAAATTACTAAAGCATAATCTATTAAAAGGAAACTTCCTCATCATCTGAAAAAATGCAGCCTACATGAAATAAAATACAGGGATTTCTATTTATTAGAAGAATGTAAATATAAAGCACAGGGGAAGGGGCCGGCCGAATGGCGCAATGGTTAAGAACTGGCTTGGGATGCCAGAGGGCCCCGGTTCGGATCCCACATATGAGGGCCAGTGACACTGCCCTCCACAGCTAAGATGCTGAACAACAGCTCAACCTGGAGCTGGGCTGCCGTGAGTCACCGGCGACAGCGTAGGTTGCAGCCCCTGTGGCAATGGGTTGCCATGGGCTACCGTATGTAGCCAGCAGCCAGCAGCCAGCGTGAGCGGCCAGCAGCCGCAGTGAGCGGCCGTCCAGAAGCCGGCGACCGTTCTGCCTCATCCAGGAAGAGCGCAATGATGGTGCCAACTTGGATCAGTGAAGCAACGTCCTCCACAACTAGACTGAAGAACAAAACGACAGCAACTTGTCTGTTCCCCTTACCCCGATTCCCCAGCACTGTTCCCATCCCCCTAATTCCCCAATAAAAAATCTTTAAAAAAAAAAAAAGCAAAGGGGAAGAAAGGCGAAGTTACAGACTAGAGTGTATAAAGGAATCAAAGTAACTAAGATGCTTTGGCATATTATTTTGTACAGTATTTTCATGTCTTTCTTTTAAAATGGACATAAACCAATACTTTAGGAATGCTGAGTTTTAGATACACATCTTGGTGGTGCTTGTATAGATACAAGAATGGTACTCTGCCTAGTGATGGCAAAATGGAGCTGTGCAAAATTTGAAGAGTTCAATGAAAATAGAATAAAGGAATGAAGTAAAGGAGATAAAGTTTCTGATCACCCGAATTTGCTTGTTTTTAATGACTATTAAACTGATATTGAACCTACTTGATGTTGTTTAAATAGAGATGTTAAAATGAATATTTCAATATAATGCAGAATAAGAAAATGGCCAGCATCAGGGAGAAAATTTGCTTTAAGGATTTCCAAAATCATACTCACCATTTCTAGAACAAATTTAACCCAAGGAAGTTAACTTGACTATCTCCATTTTGTACAGATTCTTTTGGCAATAGTTTTTTTCCCCCCTGATTTATCAGATTCTTTTATTTTTTATTTTTCACTTACAGTTGACATTCAATATTATTTTATATTAGTTTCAGGCACACAGCATAGTGGTTAGATATTTATATAACTTACGAAGTGATCCCCAGATTAGCCTAGTACTCACTTGGCAATAACTATGCCCTGATTGTTTTTAGCGGTCTTAAATTTTTCTGTGTAACTCACATTTTCTTCAATGTTTCCTTTGCTGTCATGGACTAATGAGAATAATTTGCCTATAACTTATTGTAACATTCTTCTCAAAAATGCAAAATTCTTGCCTTCCGAATGCACTAACTCTGTCAACATTTTCTCTTGGGCTTCATTTTAGAAACATTTTGTCATTTTGACTATTTATTCTGAGTTGCCACTATTTTATCACACGTTTTAACTGGGAAGATTAACAAATGGATTTACAAGTCCAAAAAGGTCTTAGTGAATGGTAAATAGAATAAAATTTTTATCTTGGTTACTAGGCAAGATGTTTTTATATTTGATATCTTCATATTTTATGTGAAATTGTATTCAACATTTAATTTTCAAAATAATATATATATATAACTAATATGTAAAATTAAATTCATTATTATATATAGCTCATTTTACAAACTAATTTAATTGATTATTATAACTGCATTATTATTATACACTCAATCCCTAGCAAAGTGACAGTATATAATAGACTGGTAAATACTTATTGAATGAATAACTAAATTATCCAATAACTGGTAGTTCAATTAGATATTAACAAATCACCAGCTTTGGATTTTATAATGATTGGTCTTGGTCTGTTTCATCTTCATTTACCCATTTCACACTGCTAGCCTTCAGAGAAGTAATATAAAATTCTGACTTGGAGCGACTGTATTTCACACCAGAAGGAGCTATAGAATCATCTACTGGAAAGTGGAGAAAAGTGAAGAATAGTCAAGATACTAGAATTACTTACACTAAGAATGTAACTGAAAAGAAAACTAAAAGAGAAATAGTTTTGAGTTATATTTAGTTATTCAAAAACTTAGTGTCCTCTTATTTTTTCCACATACACATGAATTGGATTGGGAAAACAGAAAATTAAAGAAATACATCTAAATAAAAACTCAAATTTTGAATTCAAAGAAAATCTCATATCAACACTGTATACAACATTGTATATAAACAAAAGAAGAATTTTCCCCTTCCATTCAGAGGTGCACCTCTCAAACTTCCACCTATTCCTTCCTTTCCTCTAGAGTTGGACTGGTAGAGATAAGGAGGATACGTTTAGATAAAATTTGAGTTCCAAAGAAAACAATCACATTTGACATGAAATTAAATTAAAAATAGTTTTCAAATAAACTATGTAAATAGCCAGGCAATAACAATAGAACAAAATTAGTTATCTGGCCTTTTTAATTTCAGTATTATTTATAAAAACTGAAATGCATTATTCTTCAGAAATTGCTAATTGTTTTGTTGATATTTCCTGGCAACCAATGAAGACTGCATGTTAGAAAACCATCATGCATTATACCATGGACATTTATTGATTCTTCCTTTGATAATATAATGTGATGTGGATAATAAGCTATTGTAGAGAGGAGGCCCTGACTGCTTGAATGAAATTATAACCCCTCCTCTTTTTAAATATATAAAAAGAAATGAACAATACTACCATGATCTGCCACTCATTACACTCCATTTATTTCTCCAGGGACTATAAATTATTCACAGCTCAGAAGTTCAAGTGGAAATCTTGTCATTCTCTACATAAAACTTCCAAAAATTGTATTTCAAATGTGGGAAATGGAAGTGCTCTTGCAAAGCATTTGAACATTTTATTCCATATTTTCTGTATCAATCGAGATCCTCTCCAATCTTAAAATAATCACCAAGAGAAAATCCCTTTCGATAATGTGCCAAGAGGCATAAATAAATAAATAAATAAACTGACAAGGAAGTGAAACTTTCTAAGTCCCCTCATATAAGATAAGAAGGACAATGTTATGAGTCACCATTTGCTTTTTGTTCCCTCATATTTATTGAATGTGCAAAAATAAAAAGAATAATAAATATCATAAACCATTCATATTCAATTTTACTAATAACTCTTGAGATTTCTAATGTGAGAGGAACAGGTCTACAGCTGTTTAAGTGACCAGATAGCTAGAAATAATTCTTTAAATAGAAAAGGAATTCAAATAAACAACCACCTTACTGACTGAGTTAAAATATCCATTGGCCTATGTGTTTTGTCATGTTTTCACACTTTGGGAATAAAAAATTTAGATATACACATAATCAGGAGGGGAAAAACTTCCTCTAGAATTGTACAAAAATCATTAAAATATCAGCAAACATAAATCCATTGTGTCCCAGACTTCAATCAAACAAACAAAAAATGGCAACCAGTTTGTATCTTTGAATATGTGACTCATGTCACAGGAGAATTTCAAACTTATTCCCAAATTCTGCATAATAATATCAGGGTCACATAATGTCTAAGCTGCTATTTTACATGAGTCATATTTTGTCAACTATGTTGACCACTCTTTGAATAGTAGACACTTCCAAAACAGATTATTGATGAAAATATAACTCTTAAATCAGGCAAAATAATATTTCTTGTCAGCACATTTGCTGTTGATATACAAATAGTATAGGTAAAATAATTTGTTTCCTTTTATCCATGTTCATAAAACTTATAAATGCCATCCTCTTCTTTATACACAAAGGCATTCTAATGAACCATCCTCAATAGCATTGGTTTTACACTGATTCATTCATAATTCTTACCCAATTCCCTTTGTGACCAATAACTTACAACAATACTCATAGTTATAAAATTGAGAAATTAACAGTTAAGTATGGGCATATTATACCCTTCATTTTGGAATTACTACAGGGTGAGATGGCTACCACATTTCAGGATGTAATTTTCAACAAGGAATGAGAGTGAAACTAACAAGCCCACATGGGGCCAAGCCTTTGATCTTGGATTAAGTTAACTCTTTGAGTTAAGCCAATAACTACACTTAAATAAGTTAAATATATGCATATTTCTATTTAAATTGGCTGACATAAATAGGAAAATAAATAGATCAAATTAAGCATATAAGAAACCAATGGCAGGATCACTGTTCATTTGTCATCAGTAAGGCTATAGAAAGTTAAAATATTTAATTGTTTTAGTCAAATCATTGTTTTTTCTTTTTTATAATAGATGAGCCATCCTGCCACCTGTTGGCAGCTCAGCTCAGGCTGGGCATTGAACTGCTGTTGCTCAGAGCTCGCACTCTTGAGTGAGCTCTTAACCAATTGAGCCACATGGCCGGCCCTAGTCAAATCATTTTTGGAGAGGCACCTTGCAGTTGACTAATTTTGTTACATAAACATGATTAAGTTCTACTATATATTGGAGGATTTTCTGAAACAAAGAAAAAAACAAAAACAAACAAACAAAAGCCACCATTTCCAAATTACCTACAATATTGATATGTGCACATATAAATTTACAAAAGTTGCTAAAGAGGATATTGAGAAATGATGACTAATTTTTTCATAAAGTACTTTGAAACCTTTAATTGTAAAGAAAACTGGATAAGTGAGACTTTTATCAATTAATTTGATTCAGTACTTATTCAAATTACATTGTTAATAAAATGTTCAATTATTGAAGGAACTGCAGGGAACTGGAAGTGTGTACCTGAACTTTGTATGTGAAAGAAATATGTGCTCAAAGTTGCCATGGTGAAAACATTGAGGGGAAACAACACCCATAGCTATAATACTGTAAACTTACTAGTTAATGACTGGCATCATTTAGCCATTATCTCAAAAGCATCACGTGATGAGAAATAGATACTTTCTAGAAAAGAAAGAGATAATTAATTATTGTACTCACAAAACACTAACAATTATTAAAGTAGTTTATAATTTTTTTCTTGCTTTTCAGTAAACTTTTTAAAAAATTAAAGTTTATTGGGGTGACAATTGTTAGTAAAGTTACATAGGTTTCAAGTATACAATTCTGTAACACATCATCTATATTTTTTAAATGCATGCTTCATTGGAATTGTTCATTCTTTATGAATTGCTAAGAAAATTATTTCTCAAAATAAACAATATATTACAAAGATATCTGAGAACAATTTTGCCAAAGTGTATTTTTTATTCATTAAAAGCGTATCTAAAATACATAGAAGTGAATTAAAAAATATTATCTGTGACACACTCAGAATCTGAAATGTAAAGGAAGCCAACCAACTGAAGAATAATTTGGCTGAACTGAATATATTTATTCTTCTTGATGACAAGCAAAACAAGAGATGGTAATGCACATATGACTAAACATTGCCTGGGAGGGTTTACTTAGTTCCACCCTTCAGAATATTTTTCTTAGCATGCATTTGTTTTTAGGAGCAAGGTGATGGTTGGCATTATCTATAGCCCTAAAAGGCAAGATCCTCAAAATATTACACAACATGAACCGCCTTAAAACACAAATTTAATTCCTTTGTTTTATAGATATAAACACAGAAGCTTTAGTTTTCCTAAAAATTTTCAACTAGGAATCTGATGCCTTGAACGACCCCATCTGCAAAGTATTAAGAAAGAGGGGCTCATTAAAACCATTTTAATATCAATGAGAAATGGCATTTTCCAGAATATTTCCATAAACAAATGTCAACAGATTATTGCACCTGGCATTCTAATTACTTTTTTCAAATTATTTTTAACTGTCAAATATCAGATACATCATCTTTTTTTTCAGTGAAGATTATATAAAATTCATCAGACTACCATTTGTATATATTTTTCCCATTACTATTCATTATCAAAACAAAATAATTAGGTAATTGAAGAAAAATAAAATGTGAAGAAATTTCCCTATTTAAAAATTTTTTAAATTTAAGTTTATTGGGGTGACAATTGTTAGCAGTTACTTAGATTTCAGGTGTACAATTCTGTAATACATCATCTATATATCACATTGTGTGTTCATCACCTAGAGTTAGTTCTCTTTCCATCACCATATATTTGATCCCCTTTACCTTCACTTTTAAATAATACAACCATATTTATTGTATTACTAACACATTGTTTTACTAATACAAACAACCATACTTATATTCTCTTCATTTGAAAATAAATCATGTTATTTTATGTGATGACATCACATGAGGTTTACTGTATCCACCTACCCAGCACAATAGACTTACTTATTTCACTATTTCAGAGTTTGGAAGGTACTTCTTTATTCAGCCTACCTGTATGATAAAGTATTTAGATTACTAAGTACTAGACAACTAATACATACTAAATCAGTGAAATATTATTCTCTCAAAACAATTTATGCTAGGCCAAGTTAATTTTATATTACTGGACGCAGTCTGGGCCCCAAGTCTTTGATGTAGTTTTGCTTGGATAATGCTTTCCAAAATAAAGGAATTGGACTAATGAAAAAAATATTGGCATATTAGAAAAATTCTCCAATCTTCTCAAAGTTGAGTGGTTGAGTGAATATCAGCAACCTTTATTATGCCTTTCTCTACTTTCTGTGTACTAACTCATAATTAATTTTTAAGTTGTTGTAAAATAAAGACAACATAAAATTTATCACCTTAATAATTTTTTTTAAAGATTTTTATTGGGGAATTGGGGGATGGGAACAGCGCTGGGGAATTGGGGGAAGGGGAACAGACAAGTTGCTGTCATTTTGTTCTTTAGTCTAGTAGTGGAGGACGTTTCTTCACTGTCCCAAGTTGGCACCATCATTGCGCTCTTACCGGGCGAGGCAGATCAGTCGCCTGCTTCTGGATGGCCGCTCATGGTGGCTTGAGGGCCGCTCACGTTGGCTGCTGGCTATACACGGTAGACCATGGCAACCCATTGCCACAGGGGCTGCAGCCTACGCTGTCACTGGCGAGTCATGGCAACCCAGCTCCAGGTTGAGCTGTTGTTCAGCATCTTAGCTGTAGAGGGCAGTGTCACTGGCCCTCAAATGTGGGATCCAAACTGGGGCCATCTGGCATCCTAACCCAGCTCTTAACCAATGCACCACTTGGCTGGCCCCATCTTAATAATTTTTAATTGTACAGTTCAGTAGTGTTAAGTATATTTACATCACAAAGCAACTAACCTCCAAAACTTTTTCATCTTGCAAAACTGAAACTCTATACACATTAAATAAAACCCCTCAATTTCCCTCCTCTCCGCCCCTTACAACCACTAATCTATTTTCTGTTTCTATGAATTTGACTACTCTATATATCTTTTAAAAGTAGGAGCATACAGTCTTTTGTGATTGATTTACTTCACTTAGCGTAATATCCTCAAGTTTCATTCATGTTAACTTCCATCCTTTTTAAGTCTGAATGATATTCCATTGTATTTATATACCACATTTTGTTTATTCATTTTCCATTGATGGACACTTAAGTTGCTTCTATGTTTTGACTATTGAGAATAATGCTGCTATGAATGTGGGTATGTAAATATCTCTTATTTTTCAATTCTTTTTGATATAGACCCAGGATTGGAATTACTGGATCATATGGGAAATATTTTTGATTTTTTTGAGGAACCACCAAGTAAGACAACTTGCCATAGGTCACCTAATTCCTTAAGATGATTCTAAATGGTGCTGTGACTGTATTTTAATTCTAATGTTTCTCAAAATTTAGAGGCATTATAGTAATTATTCCTCATATTATAATTCAGAATGCACATTCACATTAAATTTTAATTTTTTTTCCCCTGTGAGACAGGTCAAACATGTGGTTTTATATGAATTCACAGATTAAGGAAGTAGATCTCAGGTCTTAAAGTTAATTACTCAAGATCACATAGTAATTTAAAAACTAAGACTGGAGATTAGATATAGATATAGATATGGATATGGATATTTATTTTATGTTAACTAAAAACTATATTACTGGGCTGGCTGAGTGGCGTGATGGTTAAGAACTGGCTTGGGACGCCAGAGGGCCCCGGTTTGGATCCCACATTTGAGGGCCAGTGACACTGCCCTCTACAGCTAAGATGCTGAACAACAGCTCAACCTGGAGTTGGGTTGCCGTGACTCGCCAGTGACAGCGTAGGCTGCAGCCCCTGTGGCAATGGGTTGCCATGGTCTACCGTGTATAGCCTTACCTAAAAGAGTCAAAGTGGTAATAAAAGTTAGTTCAATGACTCACATATTATTCAATAGATATCTTTGGGAACTGTGATACTCTAGAGTTAAAACATTCTATCTTTGGGTGGCAGTGACTTTCCAAATCCTGCCAATAGTTGGCATGAAATAATTAGAAATCAAATGCTTTCAGACATCCTATTTTTTGCTTTATCTTTCTATTTTTTATTAGTTTCAGTGTACAAAACATGGTGATTATACATTTATATACCTCAAAAAAGTGATAACCCTAATAAGTCTATCACCCATCTGACAATGTACACAGTTATGAACATATTATTAACTACGTTCCCTATGTTGCACTTTATATCCCCATGACTATTATTTAAATTAGCTTCAGGTGTACAAAACAACACTATGATTAGACATTTACACACCTCACAATGTGATAAACCCAACAAGTCTACTACCCATTGACACCATACATAGCTATTATAATACCATTGACTGTATTCCCTATCATGTACTACTTTACTTTCTGTGAATATATATATTTGACATTCAATGTTATTTTATATTGGTTTCAGGTATACAGCACATTGGCTAGGCATTTAAATAATTTATGAAATGATCCCACTGATAACTATAATACCCATCTGGCACCATACATAGCTGTCACAACATTATTGACTATATTCTCATATCGACTATATTCACATCCTCATGACTATTTTGCGAGTGCAAATTTGTATTTCCTAATCCCTTCACCTTTCTCACCCACCCCACAGCCCACTCCCATCTAGCAACCATCAGGTTTTTTTCCGTATCTATTAGTCTACTCTTTTGTTTTTCATTTATTCTGTTCTTTAGATTCCACATATAAGTAAAATCATATGCTATTTTTCTTTCTCAACATGACTTATTTCACTTAGCATAGTACCCTCTAGGTCTATACATATTGTTGCAAATGGTAAAATTTTATTATTTTTTATGGCAGAGTAACACTCCATTGTATAAATGTACCACAATTTCTTCATTCAATCGTCTATTGATGAGCACTTCGGTTGTTTCCGTATCTTGGCTATTTTGAACTGTGCTGTATAATAGTAAACATATAGGTGCATATATTTTTCAAATTAGTGCTTTTGAATTCTTTGGATAAATACCCAGGAGTGGAATTGTTGGTTCTAAAGGTAGTTGTATTTTTAATGTTTTGAGGAACCTCCATACTGTTTTCCATAGTGGCTACACCAATTTGCAATCCCACCAATGGTGCCCAATGGTTTCCTTTTTTCCACATTTTTGCCAACAGTTCTTGTTTGTTGATTTATTGATGATAGGTGTGAGGTGATATGTCATTGTGGTTTTTATTTGTATTTCTCTGATGATTAGTTACATTGAGCATCTTTTCATATGTCTATTGGCTATCTGTATGTTCTCTTTGGAGATATGTCTATTCAGATCCTCTTCTGATTTTTTAAATTGAATTGTTTGTTTTTTTGTGTGTTGAGTTTTATGTATATTTTAGATATTAACCTTTTATCAGATGTATAATTGGTGAATATCTTCTCCCATTCAGTAGGATGTCTTTGTTTTGTTGATGGTTTTCTTTCGACGTAAAAGAAAACAACAAAACAAAACAAAAAACTTTTTAGTTTGATATAGTCCCATTTGTTTATTTTTTCTTTTGTTTCCCTTGCTCAAGGAGGTACATTGGTGAAAATATTACTAAGGGTAAAAGCACCCCTCCCTTTTTAAAAAGAGAACCTAAAGAGTTGGACTGTCAAGTAAAATCTCCCAAATTTATAAAGTCTGAAGGCTAAATCTGGTCCTCATCTCACCAGATTATAGACTTTATCATAAACAAAATTATTGTATTATTGCCAGAAAATTTCACCACATGTGAAATGATTTGTATTTTTAATAGAAAAAAAAGACAGAAGCTTTGTAACTTTTTCCACCAACTTATTGGAACTCAGGTATAGAAATGTAAAGTGAGTATTACCTGAAGATGTAGAATGGCAAGGTAAAACTAGGAGGCCATGGAGTCAATGGATTTTAGGGTAGTAATTTCTTTGTGCCTTTTAAAAATAGCACCTTGCAATTAATAGACAATAAGTATTTAGTCAATGAATGAGGTAAAAGAAAACAAGGAGAAAACACCAATTAATATAATCCTATTGGATCATTAAATTTAATAATGACTTTATTAAATTCATAAAAAGGTTTTTCACTTCCCAAACATCTGGAGGAGGCATGTTTTAGCATTTCTGAATTTGCCTAAACTAATTAAACTGGTGATAACTCATAGGGTTCTATTTTGTAAGTTTTACATTTTTGTCATTTATATGTCAGGATAATCAAATGTAAAATTTTAAAAAACCACTAACAATAAAGGTCTCTTTTGTGATACTGGTAATAGGTGTGTTCTAGCTCTTGAAACATAATAAATATTTACTTTAATCACTTTATATGAAATCATATAATCTTTTCTAAGAATGTAATTCCTGAAAGAAAGTTTATGCTCTTATTTTAGGATAGGACACATAGGCCTTAAACATGGAAACTTTGAGTCATTTTGTTGTATTCCAAGTAATGCATAAGTTCTCATTCACTATTTGAGAAGAATTGAGAATCATATCAATTCTCACAACTGTGGCTTTAAGTTAGTTTTGTTGTTGCTGTCCTTCTTTATGATGCAAATACTGATGGTTCCATCTTGTGGTTAAAATCAGAATAGGTGCTGTGTAGTTGTGGTTTGGTTTTGTTTTCTTCACAAAAATAAAACCCACTATTTAAAAAAATCAAAGTTAAAAACATACTTATTTATGAAATGTTTGAATATATTTTCTTTGCCCTAAAGAAGTTCATAATTTAGTATGAGATAATGTCTCATAGGGAGATATTTCAATATAGTGTACTTGATACTAAAAGAGAGTTATACACAAGGGTGAGTAGTGGCTCTAAGAAGGTATCTGATCCTTTTCATTTCTTGGAAATATCAGGTGTAAAATAGTCCTTTTTAGCTGATCCTTCAGGGATTGTGTTACAGTGCTAAACTATGGTTAAATGAGAAGAGAAGCCTAATGTCAGAATTATTTTGGAGGCAGAGTAGCAAGGCCTCAAAATTGAGGTCAGAGACAGGAGACTAAGGCAAATATCTGGAGTCAAAAATGAGAACTAAGCAATAATTAGATATCCAGAGATGATGTTAGAAAAGAGCAATAGGTAGAGATATGCAAAAATGAAGTGATATGGAAATTTTCTAAAGAAAATAAGGAGCTGGTAGAATGTGAAAGCAGAACAGAGGCTTAGACTTCTGATTGACATCTCTACACTAAACACATAATAATGTTAGGTATAATATAAATGGTGAAAATTAATGGCACAAGCAGGCCAAGAGAAAAAATTATCTGTAAATCCTAAACTTAAAAACAAATGATACTGCAATAAGTAAAGCTAAAATCATGATTTGCTCCTCTAAGCCCAAAATCAAGCAATGGATCTAGGAAAGAGCCTCTCAAAGTGTCTTGGGAGTTGAAGTGCTTCTTGTAATTTTAGAAACCAGGAGTAATCTTACTGATTAAAGCCAAGATCTAGTATTAAATCTTCCCACTCATGAAAGAAGATTGAAAAAAGCTGCTAACACTCTCTGCTTAAGGCAGCTTATGTGAAGTGGCATACCTTGGGAGTCTCAAAACAGACCACAGAATCATGAGCAGAAACTGAGTCAAGCTCCTATAGGATGAGTGACTAAATCTGAAATATATCCAACATGACTGTGAGACAGCAATCTTGAATCATCAATATACCATACATACTAGATAATATCAGTGTCCCACACTAATCTGACTCCCAAATCTCAAACACTGTATTTCCTTGCTTGCAGGTTTTCTCTGGCATTTGTCACTCACACACCAAACAAGATATGCAAAGGAATTAATGTTTCCCAGAGTAGCCCTCAACAAATGCCTGATGAAAACTGCTGGATAAATACCCCAGCTCCCTCATTCCTTCAGTAGGATAAGTTTCAGGTAGGTATTTTACACTAGATCCCAAAATTCCTTAAGAAAATAAAGCTTCATTTATCCACAGTGATAATTTTCTTATTGACAAAACATTTTGGCTACCTTCCATTTTCTACCTTACTTTTTCATTACCTTTACTGTAATTCATTGAATGAACTTTAAAATAAACTGTTAAACTGGAATTATTACTTCAGGTTCTCTTTCTGGGGTATCCCAAAGTAAGACATAACAGTTTTTGACTGAAGATACAAGGGGGAAGAGTGTCCAAGATGGAGGATTAGATAAACACTATGTCTACTGCATCCCAGGATCATACAATAATTACAAATAAATTATAGAACAATCAACCTCAAGAATTATCTGAATACTAGCTGAAAAGAATCTCTATAATTAAGGATATAAAGAAGAGGCCACACTGAGATGGGTAGGAGGGGCAGAGACATGAAATGGGCTGACCCCAAACCCACACCTGAAGGCACACCTTGGCAGTGGAGGGCCCCTCTGAAGAGTGAGGCATCCCAGCCCCACACCAGGCTCCCAAAGCCAGGGTTCCTGTGGCAGGAAGAGGAGTCCCACAACATGTGGCAGTGAAAATCAGTGAGGACACTGTCTGCCCATCGTGCTGAGATGGAAGATAGCTGGAAACCCAGACATCCTTTTATAAAACACACACACAGACTCACTCACTTTCAAACACTCACCTGGTCTCTGTTGGAGGGGTAGCAACTCAAAAAGCCCAGAGATGTGTGGGGAAAGACTGAGCTGTGTTGCATCAAGGTGAGGGCTATAGGGACAGGAGTCATTATTATTCCTGTGTGGAGCCTGACACACATGTAGCACACAGGAGGATGCCATGTTTTCTGTGTTGAGCTCTCCCTAAAGGGTCAAGTCTGAGACTGCATTGGTCTGGTGGAATCCATGCATGATCACCTCCTTGGTAATGCACTGGGTGCACACCCCTAGCAAAGCTGGTGCTACATCGCCTGGGACAGTCTTGACTGTGGGCTGTTGGCCTTGCCCCATAGGCTGTGGAAGATTTTTTGCAGTGGCAGAGGGCCCAAGGTGGCCCAGAAAACGTTTGGTAGTGGATGGTGACACAAGACCTGAGCTGCAGCATCTCTTCAGCAGTTCTCAGGGACCTGCAGGCCTGAGGCAGGGAGTGTCAGGCCATGGTGTCCTCAGGGTGTTTTTGCATGGTGGTTGTGGTCCTGGAACCAGTACAATAGCTGAGACTGCACTGACTTTGTAGAAACACACTGTAGTTTCCTGGAACCCCATCCTGCCCACCTGGAGCTACATTGCCAAAAGCATTCCTGGGGCCTGGGTGGCCAGCCCTGCCCCACAAGGCATGGAAGACTTCTATAGCAGAGGAAGACCCACAACACCTGGGAGAACTTTGGGTGTTGGACAGTAACCCAAAACCTGTGCCACAACCACTCTTGGGCAGCTCTTGAGGATTTGTGAGCCTGAGGCAAGTGATGGCTGGCTGTGATGTTCTATGGGCATTTTGCAAAGTTGTCACAGGCCAGGCAATGTCCTGAGTTGAGCAGTGGCTGGCTGTGGTGTTCTCAGGGAGCTGTGTGAACTGGTCACAGGCCAAGCACTTTTGCAAGAACTGAATCTGCATTAGCTTTGCAATCTACCAGCCACATTTCATGACTCCCTGGGACTCCAGTCCACCCAGCTAGTGTTGCATCACTGAGGGCACTCTCAACACTGGGTCAACCAGCCTGGCCCATGCATCTAAGAAGGCTCTTTCAATGGCAGGGCCCTACAGAAAGCTGGTGGATGGCAATAGATCTAGGGGACCCTGGGCCTTTTGCTAAGTAGCCCGAGGCCCGATACTGGTGGCAGCCAGCCCCAGTTCACAGAGAGGTCACTCACACATGCCTCCAGGATGAGCACTTGCATCAGTCAAAAAAATCTAAGTAGCAATACTTATTTTGGACAGAGTAGACTTTAAAATGAAGACTATAATAAGAGATAAAGAAAGACATTACGTAATAATAAGGGGGTTAATCCAACAAGAGAACATCACTCTAATAAACATTTATACACCCAACATTAGAGCACCTAGATCTGTAAAGCAAATATTGACCAACATAAAGGCAGAGATCCTCAGTAACTCAATCACAGTAAGGGACTTTGAAACCAATGGACAGATCTTCTAGACAGAATATCAACACAGAAACAGTGGCCTTAAATGACACACTAGGCCAGGGCTGGCCAAGTGGCGCGATGGTTAAGAACTCGCTTCGGATGCCAGAGGGCCCCGGTTCGGATCCCACATATGAGGGCCAGTGACACTGCCCTCTACAACTAAGATGCTGAGCAACAGCTCAACCTGGAGCTGGGATGCCATGAGTCGCAGGCGACAGCGTAGGCTGCAACCCCTGTGGCAGTGGGTTGCCATGGGCTACCATATGTAGCCAGCAGCCAGCGTGAGCGGCCA
>NW_017731759.1:192101-194573 GCF_001890085.2 Hipposideros armiger | reverse complement strand
ACCCGGGAAGAGCACAATGATGGTGCCAACTTGGGCCAGTGAAGCAACGTCCTCCACAACTAGACTGAAGAACAAAAACGACAGCAACTAGTCTGTTCCCCTTCCCCCACTTCCCCAGCACTGTTCCCATTCCCCCAATTCCCTAATAAAAATATTTTTTTAAAAATGACACACTAGCCAGATGGATTTAATTGATATTTTTAGAGCATTTCACCACAAAGCAACAGAATATACATTTTTCTCAAGTGCACATGGAACATTTTCAAAGATAGACCACATGTTAGGCCACAAAAGAAGTTTCCATAAATTTTAAAAGATTGAAATCTATCAAGTGTCTTCTTCAACCACAATGGTATGAAACTAGAAATCAATTACAAGAAACAAACTGAAAAATGCACCAGCACATGGAGAATACATTTCATGCTACTAAATAATGAAGGGGTCAACAATGAGATCAAGGAAGAAATCAAGACAGCTTGAGACAAACAAAAATGAAAACACAACGACTAAAAATCTATGGGAAAAAGCGAAAGGAATCCTAAGAGGGAAATTCATGCCAATGTAGGCCTACATGAAGTAACATTAAAAATATCAAATAATCAGCTTAACCTTACACCTAAGGGAACTGGAAAAAACAGCAAACAAAGGTAAGTGAGTACAAGGAAATAAATAATAAAGATCAGAGTGGAAATTAAAAAAAAGTAGAGACTAAAAAAAATACAAAAGATCAATGAAACCAAATGCTCTTTCTTTGCAAAGATAAAGAAAACTGACAAACCTTTAACCCAACAAATAAAGAAAATAGAGAATGGATCCAAATAAATAAAATCAGAAATGAAAAAGGAGAAGTCACAACAGACACCACAGAAATAGAAAAAGTTTTAAGAAAATATTATTAGCAAATATATGGCAACAAAATGGACAATCTGAAAGAAATTACACTGTGGTAAAGACAGTCTATTTAATAAATGGTGCTGGGAAAACTGGACAGATAAATGCAAACAATGAAACCAGACCACCTTCTTACTCCATATACAAGAATAAACTCAAAATGGATCAAAGTCTTAAATGCAAGACCTAAAACCATAAAACTCCTAGAAGAAAATATAGGAAGTGAACACTCAGACATGACCCTTTGTAATATTTGTACTTATATGTCTCCTCATGCAAGGGGAACCAAAGAAAAAAAAAACAATTGGAACCACATCAAAATAAAAATTTTTTTCACAGTGAAGAAATCCATCAAGAAAATAAAATTGTAACCTACTGAATGAGAAAAAATATTTGCCAACGATACACCTGATAAGGGGATAATATGCAAAATTTAAATTAAAAAAAACCCTCACACAACTGAACACCAAAAAAAAAACCAGATTAAAAATTACAGAGGCTCTGAAAATATATTTCTCCAAAGAGGACATACAGATGGCCAATACACATATGAAACGATGCTCAATACCACTAATCATCAGAGAAATGCGAATAAAAACCACAATCAGATACAACCTCAATCCAGAATGGTTATCATCAATAAATCAACAAACAAGTGTTGATGAGGATGTAGAGAAAAGGGAAACCTTGTGCACTATTGATGGGATTGCAAATTGGTGCAGCCACTATGGAAAACAGTATGGAGGTTCCTCAAAACATTAAAACTAGAACTACCTTTTGACCCAGAAATTCCATTCCTGGGTATTTCTCCAAAAAAATTCAAAACACTAATTTGAAAAAAATATATTCTCCACTATGTTTACTGCAGCACTATTCACAATAGCCAAGATATGGAAACAATTGAAATGCCCATCAATAGACGATTAGATAAAGAAATTGTGGTACATTTATACAATGTAGTAATACTCTGCCATAAAAAGGAATTTGCAACAACGTGCATGAACCTAGAGGATATTACGCTAAGTGAAACAAGTCAGATTGAGAAAGACAAATACCATATAGTCTCTCTTATATGTGGAATCTAATGAGCAGAATAAATGAGCAAACAAAACAGAAATAGACTCATAAATACAGAGAATAAACTGATGGTTATTAGATGGGTATTAATGTATTAAGGGGATCACATCATAGATTATATAAATGCCTAACCACTGTGCTGTACACCTGAAACTAATATAAAATAATATTGAAGTTCAACTATAAATACACACACACACACACACACACACACACCCTGGGGGTGCCAAAAAATATATACACATTTTAAGAGATGTTAACACTTTGGTCAACGTTGCTCAAGCAGTAGTTCAAAATAATCAGAAGTGCCTGGACCCTGATGGTAACCACTTTGAGCACCTTTTGGAATTGCAGAATTCAAATATGGCTTGTATTCATCTTTTGCTATCAGTATATATTAATACAGTTTTTTCCTTTTGTAAGATGTGTATACATTTTTGGCACCGTGTGTGTGTGTGTGTGTGTATACACATACAGTGGTTAGGCGCATATATATATATATAT